>NW_013666731.1:1088-20333 GCF_000517525.1 Limulus polyphemus | reverse complement strand
TTTTGTTAAGTTGAAAGATTATAAAACACTTTTTTAATTGAGAGTTTCTAAAGAATCTTTAACACTATCCGTGACGGCCTATTTTTATTTTCTCAGTGATGGGGGGGTGGGGGGGGGTCGTCACTCACTTCTCCCAATATGGTACATACTTATTTTGAGGTTAAGATTTTTATTTTGGAGCTTAATGATATCTTTTGTCCTGCTCTGTTCGATTAGACTTAACATGTGTCTGTTATTTTAGGTTTACCAGGTTAATCGTTAATTAAGTTAAATATTTTGTTAGATTAGTTTTAACAAGTGTCTATTAATGGTAGTTTGCTTGTGGTTATACTTTCGGGTTAATCAATAGTTAGGGTAAATATTTGTTTTCTTCAACACATAACATGTAGTACATATGTTTATTTCACTATACAATTTCTTAATTTTTCCATATTTAATTTTCGTCATTCTGTATAATTTATCCTTCTTACCATTAATTTCATTTAATTTATACTTCTTACCCTTAATTTCGTTTGTGTGGGCCCCTGGGGGCTGGGGTCCACCTTACCTGCTCCCACTATTGCTTGCCTTCCTCCTATGATGGCTGTACCCATCTCATTTGAAAGTGGGTACTTGCAAGCCTCTCCCTATACAGGCTTTAATTCTTCTTGCCTTATCTTACCGTCAGACAGATTTTCTTCTTGATTTTATACCCTTCAGATTTTGGTTAATGCTATCCATTTTCTCCCCTACCTAGTTTTAAGCTTTGTATTAGCTATCTACTCTTCCATAGGTAATATTTACCTTCCACTTCCTTTCTTATGTGTTCCACCCGTATTTAGGGAATTTTATGGGATACTTCCTCCTTCTTCTCTCCATATTGGGGCATTTGCCATCTTCAGTTGTTTCCCTCCACACATGGCTTCTTTGTTTTTGGGATCTTCTTGGGTGGGACACTGCTATTTGTTTCCCATCCACTGCTAATGCTAATGAAACTTAATGGCAGTTTCTTCTTCTCCACCAATCCCTGTGCATTTAGAGTCACGTGGGGTATCTGCCATGCTATATTAATTTTTTTAGTTGCTCTTTTGTTTCATTCTAAAATATTGTTATCTTCATTCATTTACCTGTTCGATGTTGTTTGGGGTTATGGATCAATTAGTACTGCCTCAATCACTTATTGGTTCTTCCCCATTTATTTTGTAGTCTTTGATCACATATGGGTAGGCTATTTCTTCATGACTGGGAATGCTCTTGGTACACGTTCTTATTTTGCATTATCGGGTCACTATCTTAGGTTATTTTCACCACGTGCTTCAGTCCCAATTTCATGTCTTGCCTTTTGGACTTGTTTTGGTTCCATGTGTCTTTTGTGGGGTGGTCTGCATTTTACCTGACTTCCACATTTTGGAGTATTTTATCTATACCATTCATTGGATGTCTAGCTTCGGTTAACTCCTTCTTAAAGGGGGTAGTCTTAACTTACTCATATACCCCCTTCCACTGTCAGTTCGGTTAGTTGGATTTTCCAGTTGGATATGTTTTTCCTGTTCCATACTTCACATTCTAGTCTCCTTCTACTCCTCAAATGGGGTTTTCTGTTATCCAAGCCATTAATTTGATTTTCCTCTTAATTTTCATCCTTTCCTCTTCATCTCTTTATGTTGTTAGTTGATCATATCCCCTACAACGTCAGGTTTACCATTTCCTCCTTCTCTTCTGGATTATTTCTCTTCACTGATGTTCATCTCCAGAAGTGGGGGATGTGGTTTGATCAGTAGGAGGCTTCAGCACAATGGTCTACAGTCATAATGTCTTATCTCCTTCACACCTTGGCACTTTCGCCAGTCCAATGTGCTTTTGTTCACTCTCTTCCTCTTGTCCAGTTTTGATTACTCTTGTTTCATTTCGACCATTTGACAATGGTGGCTTCTGTCACTCACCCAGGAGACACTCATTTATGTTCCCTTTGTGGTAGACAGCTGATCTCCCTTTTTAAACCCACACACTTGACATAAGTCTCCTGGAGGGTCGTGTTCCAGGTGCTTTTGTTCTTGTTCCTGATTAACTTTCCAGTTCCATCACACTTTCTCTCAAGGAGTGACCTCTCAATCCTCCAAAATTTTTGGTAGGTCAACCTCCTGTGGAGGACTTCTCCACGTGACATTTTTTAATCTTTTATCAATTCCCAGGTAGTTACCTCTTTTGTTTTTGGCCTCAAATTCATCATCCACTTGTCCTGACTGTCGATACATTCTGACAGAATTACATCCAGTTCATAACGTTAGTTTTTTCTCATTCCATCAGTCTTCTTCACAAAATTTGTTCATCGTGTCACTCCAATTCAGGTCTTTCTGATTGATCTTTCCTAGTCAGCACAGATCTGATTTTCTTGGCTGTTTCAGCTTGATTTGTTTTCTTTGTTCTGATTCGATTTTATTAATCTACATTTTCATGGCTCGTGATATATTCCTTTCGACTTTTTCGTTACTTACCATCTTCCACATTTCTTCTCACTCGGATCCAGATAACCTTTTCTGTTCAGTATGTGCTATGGGTTGCTTCATTGTTTCTAAGGCTTCTTTCCAGTGAATTAATTTCCCACGGTTTTCTTCTCCTACTCCTCTTCTTTGTCTATGATTTTTTTTCCCATCCTCCATGACCCATACAGTTTGGATTGGGATTCGATTGGCCTTTTATTCCTTGTATCCTTATTTCCATCATCAATTCCTGGTGTCTTTACTTTGATCATGCACCTTCCCTTTTCCCTGCATATCAACCCTGTCGTTTGTTGGAGTTACTTCATCTGTCGAGCACTGCGACTACACCTCATATGTTCATATTCCACTTTCTGCTTTGGGTAGCTGTTGCCATTCTTCACTCTTTCATCAGACTGTGATTGTGTAAGTTACCTTTTAGTATATATATAGATAATATACCTCTTGTTTTCAGGGGCATGTTCTTCTTTTTCTTTATGGATCCTGCTCTGTGGCGAGTAGTGCCTGTCCAAGTATACTTAAACTAGTAAAAGCCTCACTGTAAGGCCATGTTGACTGTTACATATTACAATTTTTAATAGCCTAACACTGAGTTAAATTGTAATTTAGATTTAGTAGTTAACCGAATGCTGATATGTATCCAATTTATAATATTTGTCAACAAGATTGATATACAGTTTTCTTTGTTTTATACAAATATGTTTTAATATACAAACAGTAATACAATTTACAATAACAGTTATTTCAAACATCTACGACAAACAATGATTTATATTAAAAAAACGCACAAACTTACAAGCAATACAGTCTTCTTTCTAGCCTGGAACTTCCTTGATATCTTATCGAGGGTTCACGATGAGCGAGTTAATTTCGAGTTGACGTAGGTACAATTAACTAAATAGGGAGCTATCTAGCTCTGTAGTTCTCGCTGATCACATGCCAAGTACAGGTCGAGTTTCTTTTACCGCTGAAGTTATATAACATCTTCGTAAAAGTACTAATGTCCAATATGAATCCACTGAAGTTAAATGGCTTATAATGTTAGAAATTTATAAATGTTTCTGGTCAAATATCTGAAGTGTCCCAATTAGTAAGCATTGTAACAATCACAGTTATAGCTTCCCAAGTTTATAGCACACCAACTATAGCGAATCAATAAGAGATACTGGGTCACAAAGGAGGTACTTGCAGATTACTACAGTTCTTCCCCTTCTACTATCCCTTGATGTTCTTATTATTCCAAGGATGTTACTGCACTTGGGGCAGTTCCTGTCATTTTAAATTTGAGTAAGATGTTTTACATTACACAGACATCTTTTTGATACTGGATGTTGTGTTCCTGGATCTTTCAAACACTTTCTCACATAAGTTGGAGGATATGATATTCCCTTTGGTCTCATGAACTTGAGGTGAAGACAGTATGATTCTCTTTCCTACCCCCACCAGATGGCTGAGTTTGGATTGTAGTTGACTTGCTGCTGGTATGATCCTCTTTCCTACCCCCACATAGATGTTGGTTCTTGGTGGCTGTGTTTTGGATTGTAGTTGACTTACCGATGGTATGATCCTCATCCTACCCTTACTTGGATGTTGGTTCCCAGTGGCCTGGGTTTTGGATGTAGTTGACTTACTGTGTACGGTCCATGGTGCCCTAGCCACTCTACACTTAGGGGCACATTCTTTAATCTTACCCACTTTTATGTTTTCCAAGCTTGAGTTTCCTAACTTTAATATATAATGTATGGTTTGTATCACTATCCTGCCATAGTTCTTTCCCATTTGGATGTGCTCCTCTGATTTTCCACCTATATATATACAACATATTTCCACAATGGGCGAAGAGTATACCTCGTTTAGAAGTGGTGTGGTCTCTCACTTATGATATTTGACTCCGAAGATCTCATTTTGTGGATTGTCCTTTGGACGCTTTCGAAGGATGCTTTTTTCTTTTCTTCGCACCAGTCCCTCCACCTATCCAATGTGGAATTCTAGCTATTTTTGTGATAGGAGGTAATGTATGTATCGGAAGTTATAATTTTCCTATGCTGGAAATATAGTTCTGATAGATACTAACCTTCTTTTATACTTCCCGCCCTTCCTTTCCATTGAAAACTGGTACTTCCATTTTCTGCAAACATTCAATGTAATAGTTTGGTAGAATTGACTAGAGACTATGCGTCAAGAGAGTATGTCACACTCATATTGGTGGAGGGTTGTCCCATGATGATTTGCATGCGAGACATGCAATGTAATTAGTCATTCCATATGGGCAAGAGTTTCAAGGTTTGTGGCATGTGCAAATTCTTTTTTGAATATATAGAGGGCAGCACTGAACCAGAATAGCTATTTATGAGAGAGAAGGCAAGTACCTATCAGAAATACATTTTCAGTTAGGAAAACTATAACTTTTGATACAGGGATGTGTTCTTGTTGTTACAATTTTATCTTAAAGTCTGCCCCAGTCTAATGCTTTGATAATATTAGATAGAAAAGAAACTTCATACTTTCTTATTAAACTTCTTAGGTTTAGGTAGACTGCAATGATGGAAATGATCAAATGGCCAATTTTCATCACATTTAGTAAATTTTGTTGGAAGCAAGCTGTTCTTATATTTTATCTTAGGAATGTAGTTTTATTCAAGTATTTCATACGAAAAGCTATTTAAAAACATCATAAAATCTCACAGTTTGATTTTGTTCAGTCCGCTATTACTCAATTCCTGGTTGGTATTTTGATCTTTCATATTTATCTATGATCTATATTCTATAAGTATATTAGAAATAAGTGTTTCCTTGCATGATAATTATTATATGCATGGCTGAATAATCTTCATTCAGAATGATTTATATTCTATAATTGTTTTTTTTTTCTTCTATTTTATATGGAGAAGATAGTGTAATGTTTTTGCAGTCTTATAAAATTTGAATTAGTTAAAGAAAGTGCTCTTAGTCTTACATTTAAACCTAACTTCAACAATATGCCTCTTATTTAACATGTAAGCATCTTAATATTACTATTAGTAACAACTAAGTAGAACAAAGGCCAGCTTAACTTATGTATCTGAACATATCTATTACAGGCTTCAAAGCTTGTGACCTCTGGCATATTGCCAGAATAGATAAGTCCTACATTCAAGATCTCCACAAAAACTTGCTACTTGTTCCTGCTATAATGTACTAAGTGTAAAACACATTGTTTTGTTACTCAGACATGTCTGGAATTTTAATATGTTTCTAAAATCAAGGTTTTTTGTTGTTGTTTTTGTCACTTTACATATTTAAACAGTTACTTAAAAATAAGGGTGTGCAGATATTTAGCTGGATGGAATGAAACTGTCTGCTTACCATCTAAAAGCCAAGACACCCAAATAATGTTTCCTATATCTTTGATCATCAAAAAATACTATAACAACAAGCTAGTTACTTCAAACAGTAAGGAGAGATCACAACCTTTACTTTGACCAGAAATGTTGACCACATGTATTTTCAAAACAGTATATTTATACAGTTTGACCACAAATTTCTTTTCCCAATAAAGGTTTTACTCAGAGTTAGAAGCATACAGAAGAATAATTTTACTCTGACAATGTTGTTAATTTGTAGTCACATCCTCACTTATTTAGTTTTTTACTGTTATTCACAAAAATGTATGTTACAAATGTAATTTTCAAATATGGCTTAAGAAAAAGATGCAAGTCAGACCCTGCATGTTCAGAGTGTTGAACCATTCATGTATTTTGTGATTTATTTGGATACTTTTATGTTAATTACCTTATATTTAGCCTGTATCCAGCAAAACTTCATACAATTACATATTAATTTGTACATATGATTTAATTATTGTGTTAGTTAATCTTTCATGTGTGTTGCTTTACTGTTTTTTTAGTTAGAATATACCTAATTTTTTTACTAGTTTTCAGGTTTATTTGACCAATTTTGTGGTCTATGTGCTTAAACATGTTTTGATGTACTGGTATATGTACTTTTAATTGCACATACACATATTATTGGAGAATTATTGTTATGTGTATTTTAAACATTTATGGAATATTGTAATTCCATTATATTAACAGCAAAGAAAAGTTGTTTAAGAGATATCCTGATTAGATGTAATTTTTGTGGTGAGATTGCACCAAATTAATCTAGCATTAATGTAATACTAATAACTATTACTGAGTGTATGTTCTCTCAGTACAGATTTTAAACAATTAAAATTAAGAATTGCTCAATGGATACCTTGTGAGTTTATTTATTATGTTGAGAGACTTAATGAGTGTAAAGTTTTTTTTTTATTATTGAGGGGTTATTGTATACTGGAGTAGTGTGTTTTCTGTTTTTCTTATTATTATTTGACCTACTTTATTAAAAATGAAAAAGTTAATCAGTTTAAACTGTCACTGCTACACTGCTCCCCATATGAAATTTCAACTGATTTTTAAAAGAAATAAGGAATTTGAAGACAAGACCAGGTTCACATTTATGAAGTAATTTAAAAATAAAGTGTGAGACTAATTTAAATAAGCCAATTCGTGTAAGGGTGGAAGTGACAAACATGGATGCCATTACCTAAAAGTGACAAATGTGGCATGAATTATTGTCCTTAGAATACTAGTTTAATTCTTAATAACAATAACAATAAAGTTCTTTTTTTCATTATCTGTAAAATAAAAGTGTTTGAGTCCATGTACTTTTATGAAAGTTGAATTTTTCTTTTTTCGTCATAATTTCAAACAGTGTGAGATGCGTTTAATTGTTCTGATTGCATGCTTGTTTTTTGTGATAACTGGAATATTTAGATTTATTTTCCATGCTTAAAGTTTGTGGATCAATGTTATGTTTTTAAATCTAATTAACAGTTGAAAAATTAAGAATAGTGAGTCTTCCTTCCTACTTCATTTTATACACTTGTTATCACTAGTTGTAACTAAAATGTTTTTTTTTTATTGCATTCTAAATATGTTGCATGTGTGATGTTTAGGTGGTATTTTATGTTGATTTTCTGTGTTTTATGATTTGTTGTTCATTAAGTTTTTACATGCTTCTATTTTGTCTGCATGAATTAATGCATGAATAAAGATGTTGAGAAGGAGAAAGTCCACAACTCTCTGCTGCAAAATGTTGAGGGATTTCAACGTTCTACACTTCAGCATACTCAGCCTCAAGTGCGAGTCCGTCTTCCCAGTGCTGAAGGTACCACATTTGCATTAATGATCCTTACTTCTAAAGAACGTTTACATATACCATTTTAAAAGTCAGAATTACAAAATGATATTAGAATAACTTAATAGTAATATTTCTTGAATTCTAATATTAATTATTTGGATTTCATTTAATTATCTGGTTAATATTTCTACTAGTTGTGGTAGGTTGTTTTTTCTGCAGTGCAATTCTCTAAACAACCATGGTGTTTTAAGTACTTTCTTTTAAGTAGTTATTGAGTTGTATCAAATTAATTTTACATGAAAATCAATAGTAATATAACAATAATTGGAGATTGATCATTAATAAGTAGCTAAAAATTAAATAACTTTTTTTTTGTAAAATATATCTGGTGAGTTGCTTCCAGTATCAGTGTTCTTCATGAACTGCACTTATGTATTAGTCCTTTTGTAGTCAAATGGCATTTAAGCTGTGAGTCTTGGACCTTAACTTTTCAGCTTCATGATGATGGTAGAACCAATGCTTGTATATGATGAAATTTAGTTGAAGGTATCATTGCTTTGCAACACAAGACAAATGGATGGCTATACAAGCTTTATATATTTCTAAATCTATGGTGTAATGTTTATTTAGTTTGCTTTTTATTATATACAAGCTGAATATACCAGTTTAGTTAGTAGCAGACTGTAGTGTCATTGACAGTAAACTAATCATATTATAATACTCAACATCTATAAAAGAGACCATATATTTAAAATTTAAAAAATGTGAGATAAAAGACATTTATTTTTATAAACTGTAATTGTAAATTTTGCCAAATCTTCCTTTGCTTTTTAATTATGTATGGAATGTGCAAATCCTTCAAGTGTTATGTTGCATATATCTTAGTTATCAAATGTAATCTTCTTGCTGTTTATCCTATGATTACTGTAATTTTAAAACTACACAATTATATATCAAGTTTTTAATAGTAGAAGTTTGTTAAGTTTAAACCTTATATCATTTTATGGCCTAAAAACTGATCAAGAACTAAGAATGAATCATTGTTACTATACTAATTTTTCACATTAACTTTGAAAGCTCTGGATATAAAAGTTTTTCTTTGTTTTAATAAAGAAAAATATTCAAAGGTTTGAACTACAATTTTGAACTACAATTCAATACATATACATTGTTCAAACAAATAAAAAAACTAGCTTGAAATAGTTAGTCTAAGTCCTTGAAAAGTTTACTTTTCATTATTTTATAAAAAAATATCTATTCATTTCTAATTTCAGTATAACAACAATAAAGGTAATTTGAATTTTTCTGAAAAGAAGAACTTAAACTGTTATATAAGTTTTCAATTTAAATGTGCAAAGTTGGCATTACATTACAAAAAAATAGCATTTTAAAGAATCTTTTGTCCTTATCGTCCAGCCCAAATGATGAATTGTGGTATTGAATGAAAAACCACTTGATCAGTGACTTGTGGGAGACAATAGATAGATCTGAAATGTTATTTTACACACCTATTATTTTGAATCTACAATGAACAAATTAAAAGATATGTGAAGGAAAATAAAACATATGCAATTAAGATGATTTTTCTATCACTAATTTTAAGCCTTTGAAGTATATGTTTTGATTTTGAAAACTATTGGGCCATTATTATTTTTTTCTTTTTCCCCAAGAAGTATGTAAGATGCTCATCTATTTCATTTTATTAACTTTTTTCAGTAGTCTTAATTTTTGAGGATAGAATATTGGTTATTAAACAAGGCCATTTTAATTTTTGTTAGCATTTTAAATAATACATCTAAAAGGACAAAAACTGTGAAGAATGTTTTCCAACAGTTTGATTATTTTTATCTAAAAAATAATAATTCTTAACTTCATTAAAAGCTATGAATAATGGTACTAATGAAGTACACATATTTTGCCTTAATATAAAAAAAGAGGCTCTGAAAGTATTTTAGTATAATTATGCATATTATTACAATTTCTGTTTGTGTTATTATGAATACAATATTTGCTTAATTAATAACTAAACTTACGATATACACAATCTAAGATGTAGCTCAGGAAAAAGTTCAGCAGAACATCATGTATGGAGTGAGGAACTTCAAGCGCAACTCATTAAAACACACATCCACAGAAGAGAAAATTGTTCTCCCAAACAAAAGTGGTGAGAGGTTACCCTAACTGGTTACAATACTTTGGTGATGGGGTTGACATAGCTTGTGGTTTGGTGGTGGATTTTTTATATATACATATACATGCACACAGTAATGCCCCAGTTAGCACTTGGGAAGGGTTCCTGAGAACGGAGCTCTAAATGAATCAACTCTAAACAGGGTCATTTTAACATTGCATATATGGAAATATGTAACTGAAGGCATTGTTTCTTACCTGTGAAAGATGTACAAGTGCTTTATTTAGGTACTGGTAAATTTAACATAAATTACTCGCTATAATATCATCATCACTGGGAAAAAGCAAATTTTTATTAGCCTTAAATCTTGTTTGGTTACAGAGCCATCCTGCCATGCCCTCCTGTCACATCCTCTCTTTCAGGACTTGTCAATACATGTAGTTCTCTCTTATGTTTACGACTATATTAGTTATAACCAATAGACAGGAAAGCTTTTCATCTATAACATGACGTATTACATTCATTTCTGAACAGAGATTTGTAGATTGCTTTTTAAGAAAATGTTTTTTTTCCCATGAGAAATGATATAGATGACATTTTAATGGTTCATATTGCATCGCTAGAAATGTCACAAAAATTGTGATAGTTACGGGACATTGTCTGCTTTTTGCATGATACTATTCTATGTTCTTTGTTGCATTATTTTATTAAACAAAAATTATTTAGTGCATTACTACCATTACTATGAAAAAGTAGTTTTCAGAGAGTTATGGATTTTCATAATTTTTTTTTTTCTCTTGTGAAAAAAAAAAACTGTCAAGGAGACGAGCTCTATAATGAATCAGCTTAAAGCAGGGTGGTGCTAAGCAGGGTCTTACTGTATGTGTGTGTATATGAGAAATGCTGTGAATATTTTTAAAAAGTGTTTCACAATATATATAGAAATAGCTTTGTCATAATGATTGAATTATGGTCTAATATTTAGCTTACAGTTAACTGTGTTGAAATTCCAATTCTAAGAACAATTTTGGAACCAATTGACTTAGAGATGACCCAAGTCAATTATCAATTCATCCTTACTAAAAAGTTAATAATATTAATAGTTTCATTTGAGCTTTAAAACATCTTAGGCTTTTTTCTAGTCTCATTTTTTGAATAAAAAATACTCAAAATATCAAGAAAAGACAAGGATCATACTAGTTAGTTGCCACATTGACAGGTCACAAAATTAATTATAAGCTTACGTGCATACAGTGTAACATCTGTGACAGATACCATTCTCAAAAAGTTTTGTCATTCTATCTTTTATACCTTGTTGATGAAATAAAATTTGCAAGGATGTTTTTGATGTAATATTGAAACAAATATGACAGTAACTTCTAAGGAAGTGGATGATGGCAATGATCATCTTTCCACTGCTCATAAGCATTAAACTGAAATCGAAGAGTAGCTAGTAGGTAAGTTTCTCATTTTTAAAGAATACAAACATTACTTTCAAAGTGCTTGGTTCTCATGAAATAGTGTGAAAGTGCACTTATTTATTCAATTTACTGTGAATCAGATTATCAGATCATTGGAAAACTTGAAAGGAAGAATGTAAATTTGTATGTTCTATAACTTAAGTATAGTATTTATTGTATAATGAACTGGAATTTTGTTTTATCAAATATTTTTAATAAAGTGAATGCAGTTTAAAGTATTATTCCACAATGTAAGACCATTTAATCATCTTAGATCTAGCATTTTAACCAAGTAAACTTTAGGCTGATATTTACACATTAACCCTCAATAATAATGCAATAAATTGTGAAGAAGACAAAAATATGAAACCCTATACATATATCCCTAACACTTTTGAAAGGTGGACTTTTCTTTACCAGGGACAAACTCTGTATTCTGAAAGTGCTCAGGCTACAAGGTTCCATATTTGTCTTTAACTATGAATATCCGTGTTGTAAGATTGTAGATAATACACAAAATATTAAAAATTGTTGGACATTTTTAAGCAGTTGATAATATTTTTTTATTTTGATAAACATCAAATTTATTTATTGCACAAGATTTTTTTTTTCTTTTTGAGATCATGTAGATATCTAAAATAGTAATATTTTTATATTAGTATTTAAAACTGTTACTATTATTATTATTTATTTTATATTAGGACACATTTTCTTAGATGGACATGTAATTACTCAGTGGTGTGTATTTGTTCAGATTAATATTTGTAATTGGCCAACTGGACTAGAGGAGTTTAACCTAGCCAAAGTGCATGCAAATTCTTCTCCCTCCAATTATATGGAGATAAATTTTCTTGGATAAGTGCACTGTATGCATTGTAAGTACAGTTATTGAGACAAAGACACCTGAATGAAGATGCAAATAAAACAGTAGATAAAACAATGCTGAGTCATGCAAATAAACATATGAATTAATACCTGTTTGTGAATTCTTTGTTAAACAACTTTTTGAATGCACTGAATGTGCAAAGCTTTTGAAAAAATGGATAGGTATGCAGAATAAGGTATATAAATATACATAAAAATGTAACATATTTACAGTTACTGGGGTAACTGGATATATATATATGTAATGCATGCTACTGTTGACAGAACTCTTTAAAGAGCTCATTTCACCATTTTATTTTTTCCTGCATTGATTGATGAACTATATTTTCAAATATTAATTAAGAGTAATTTCCTTATCTGTTCTTTTATGAATGTCATGATAAATGATATTAGTAATACATATTGCTTTGGTGTATTTTTAATTTCTTAGCAAACCCATAAATGTCACTGCTGTTTACAGATTGAAACTTTTAACATCATGCATCATTTCTACTTCATGAAGATATTTGAACATGTTCACAGACAAATAGTTAAACATTAATGTTTGTTTTAAAACATTCATAGTAAAAAGTTTATTACTGTTATCTTGTGTCAAGCATAAGCCCTTTGATAGGCATAGTTTATTTTGTTGGGATGTAGGAAAAGAATATCCTGCCCAACCCACAAGGTACAGGTTTGAGAAATTTACTATTTGATATTTGTGAGGTCTGTCTTTGGTTGTTTAGTAAAAAAGTCATTATTTTTTCCTTGTTTTCAATAAAAATTAAAAAAAAATCCAAAAAATTATTTATATTAGGCACCATTCTTCTTTATTTAATATTGACAGTTATTCAGACTTTTATTAAGTTCAAATTATTTAAGAACATATTTGTGTTTTGTTTTTTTTTACCTATATGCTTAAGTTAATTATATTTCAAGTGGCAATGTTTCAAAGAAAAAGTAATTTGTTATAAGTTGAGATCTTTCTGAGTAATATAAAGAAATGAACAGTAATTATAAATTATACGGAACAACAACATAAATACCAAAAATGAGTAACTAGTACATCAGAAGAACCTTAATTATATAACACTTCCTATATAGATGAAGTTCAGTAATAACTAAACAGGCTGAAAAGACGTATTCAAAACATGGCTTCCATATTATATAATCAAACAAAATGTATTCCCTTAAAAATATAGATTTAAAACAAGAAAGAGTACACCATAACCTGGTGACTGGTGTGGAGAAGTTTGATAAATCAAGTCTTCATCATGCCAAGACAACAGAGAAAACTTTTTTACCAAATTCAGAAGGTAGAGTGACACAGTTAGGGCTGTGTTTCTTGTCAGCTGCTTGTTGCTTGAACCTTGGTCTTCTGTCTTATCAAAATTGATGTTTGTACTCTGTATCTTTACTCCTTCAAAACATTTTGTTGATGTTTGAGGCTTGAATAGTGCAGTATGTAACTGGTTTGTATCAAACCTGATTTTAACCGAGGCTGTGAAAGAAAGACAAAGTATTTGATGGTAAATATTGAACAACTTGCAGGCATTTAAATTATTTCAGTGAAATAAGATAACTTATATTTCTTGCAAACTGATCGTTCACATATTAGTGAGCCAAGTATGTCTAATTTCTATAAAATACATGAGTTTAAGTATTATAACTTATATTGATAGAATTCAGAAATCTTGAAAAAATGTTAAGTTGATTTATCAGCAAATATATTTCCTATTGTTGTTGTTTTTTACTGATGTGTTTTTGATCTCTATCTGATAGAACAGGAATACAAGTTTTCATCTTGATTTGTTACAAATATTTTTGGGGGAAGAAAATAATGAATAAATAAACTTGGTTGATCTACAGTAGCAGAAAAAGTTGCAGAAGAATGATAAATTAAAACAATGTGCCCACGTAGAATAACTTTCTGGAAATCTTTAATGTCCTCTGAATATTTGTGTCTATTTTGTGTACGTGTATGTATAAAACTTTTGTTTTTACCTGAGAAAATAATTTTCTACTGCTTTGTGTTTTGCTATCTCTATAAGATTTATTTGTTTGTTTTTTAAGAATACAGCTGGTATTAAACCCTGATTTTTAGTACTGTTGAATCTGTGTAAGAATTTGAAGTTACTCATTGTGTGTCAGGGTTAACAATGTAAAATATGTTTATATATCTTTTTTAAGTTCATGTATAATGTTTTTTATGTGAATATTCCTAATATCAAGCTTTGAGTAGACTTTTATGATAAACTCTGTTTATTAGCATTTAACAACAAATTAATGTTATATTTTTCAGGTTTTTTAAATTTTCTGAATTCAGCATATTGTTCTTCAAAGTATAGTATTACTTGATCTCTGGTGTTGATAATTAAAAGAATTTTAAGCTTCATAATTGTATTTTGTTTTTGGACCTTAGTGTATAAAAATCAATTACCCTGGGCTTGCTTTCATTTTGGAAGCTATAATACAATGTCATATTACTTGTCAGTTAAACAGAAAGTGTTATTATTGAAAAGGTGGGAAAAAGATGATGCCTGATAATTATAAAACAAGCTACTTTTCAGAACCTGAGAAGTAATGAGTTATTGTTTTAGAATGAAATTGGCTTCACTTACTTGATTAGAAAGAAATTTGTATAGATACCAGCTTTTCGGAAAAACAATTTGTAAGCTAACCACATTCATCTGAACAATATTTCTATTATTAGATGGATATTGTAATCTGATTAAAAATACTTAATGCTATAAATCACAACACAGTGAAACCTGGTTAGAATACACAATTATCAGTTGGATAGGGGTTTCATTGTTAATGATATTTCCATGTGTAATTCCAATAACATCTCCTGAGGTCTGGCTTCTTTAGGAGATTTGGGTTAGTTCTATTTCCATATGCTAATCTACCAGTGCAAAGTAATCTTCATAATTCTGAAAATTAATCCAAAATTTGTTCACAGTTATTTTTGTATTAGATTTATGATATATATTATGAATAAAAAAAGGTGTAGTAAAACTTAGCTCTAAAGAAAGATGAGTAAAAATTATCGATGAATGTGAAATGAATTGAAGGTAACTCATTTGCTCTTGTTATGAACTGTGTAAGATGATTCCAACTAGTCATGAGCTTAATTGTTGAACCTAAACATTCAAAAATATTTGTTCTCTGTAATTTTAAGATGGCGATGTTTAAATCATCATTTGATGGGTTGGCAAAGCAGAGGATCATTTTTAACCCACAACTACATCTTTATATTTGAGATGTAAGAATACATGTAAAGCCAGTGTGTCTCAAGGCAAACAATAACAAGTACTGTGTGGCAGAATATGCTTCCCTTGATATACTGATTTCCAGCTGCATTTAAAGTTATCAAACACTCTACATCCAAAATAACTAGTAAATAAGTTATAGAAAATATTTTTTTTTTATGTAACTGCTTTATTTCAGCCAAATGTCTAGTCATAAGCATAACTATCATGTTTGTAAAATTAATGGCTATAAGTAAATTCTCTAAAAGGAAGAAATATATATATATATGTGTAAAAGAAACTATTCTTGACACACTTGAAGAACTGTTTATTAATTATTTTTTTTTAGAAATGAATAAAGAAGTAGCTAGTATTACATAACTGTCCTGTATGTTTTTAAATTCGCATTTTATCAGTTCTTTTGAGTAATGTTGTTATTTCTCTCAAGTCTTATGAAGTCAAAACTTTTATGCATTTTTATTCTTCTGGTTTTTTGGTAACTAAAGCAATAGTGAATTAATCAAATAATGAACTTTCAACCCAGAATGATTATTCACTTGATGAGTAGTTGGTGATAATTACACATTCCTCTTTAAAAAAAAAAGATGTTGAAACAACAACCTAATTATCAGCAACACATTATGTGTTTTTGAAAAATTAGTATGAGTTGAAACTAAAGCATATTCTGTAGATAAAAAAAAAATGCCACATTTAGTATTAGGTAGGCAAGGTATGAGAAGCAAAGAAAAGACTAAGTATGTACAGTTGACAGTTTATGTATATACCATGGTATATATCACATTAAGTTTATCCAACATTTGTTTAATGTTTTCTCTGTACTAACCTAGATGTAAAACAAGAGAAAGTACACCAGAGCCTGGTAACCGGTGTGGAGAAATTTGATAAATCAACTCTTCAGCATGCTGAGACTGCAGAAAAAATTGTTTTACCTAAGCCACAAGGTATAGTTACACAGCTATGATTTTGTTGATCAGTTGGCATGTTGTTGTATAGTCCAGTGTTGCTTCAAGTTGTCTGTGAGTGATTTCAAGCAGCAGTTAAATTAGTGAGATTTCAGAAAGGCTAATTAAATCCTGAAAGTCATTAATACTTGAATTTTGATGGTTTTTGTGTATGTTAGCAATTATATAACAGGGATAAGATTTTTAGTACAAGTAAATTGTTGGTAAAGATGTGTGTTTGGATGCCACTTTGTCTGGTACACATACTGGTTTGAAACCTATTAATATTTGCTTAGAGAAACTATGCACTTGAAAAGTACCACTGATAAGAAAAGGTATAGGTTCTGTCTGTATTTTGTTCGATTATTGTATGAAATGCTTGTTATAAACTAGAATGCGATTTATCATTGGTAATGACTAACAAATCAAGTTATTATTATTATTACATGTATATTTTATATGCTACATTCTGATTTGTTTGTTGTACAAAAATGTTTTTAATTCTTCTCCTACCTTGTCAACTGATGTGTGTGTGTGTGTGTGTGTTTAAAACATACAATTCTGTAATTAGCAGATATATGTATGTAAAATTATTATCTATTTAATTACAAAGGATATGTTACTGAAAATGCTGTTGTTTGGTTGTTAGATGTATAGGTTTCAGTCATGTACTGTCTGATTAGTAAACATATGAACTAGATTTCTGCGACTGTTTTCCTAGCAATGATATGGGTTTGATTTCAACTACTTTCTGATAAGTAAAGATGTAAGGCCTAATTCTGCTGTTGTTTGGTTAGCAGGATTGTGGGTTTGAATCCCACATCCTGTCTGATTAACAGTGATATGGTTTCCAGCTCTTCTACTCTCTTATTTAGCAAGCACATGCATATGTCTTAATTGTACAACTTTCTACAAAGCAAAAATTTGGATTTGAAATCTTCTAATGTTTGCATATCAAAATATGATTTAAATAATAATACTATATGATTCATGGAATATTCAATTAAATTCTTCATCTGCCTGGGTAATTGGAAGTATAAGTTTTTAAATAGTACTACCATTTAATCAACAAGAACATTTGTTTCAAATTTAAGACTGTCCGCTTATGATATGGTTTGAATCTTTCTTCAATTGTCTAGCTAGTTGAAATTCATTGAAGCCATACTGTTGTCTGATTAGCAAGTGTAGATTTGATTTTGCTGCAATGGTATGTGTTTATATCCATTTTAAGCACCATTTTCACACACACACACACACAAGGCATGATCATATGGATAAGAATACAAGGCATGATGATGTATTTTGACAATAGTCTTGCAGCATAGTCTCCATTGCAAAAGGCTCTGTCATAAGGTTATCATGTTTAAGCACAACTTACTTCCTTAAGCTTTTCATTTTCCACCTAGTGTATACAAGGATAACAGTTTCCTTGTATTCATTTCAACAGTCCAGTCATTACAGAAATCCATAGGCACTGCATGCATTAACATGACTGGTATGTCACATGGATTAGCATGAAAACTCTTGTCTTTCTCTAGTTGCTTGGAATATTCAATGGTCGAACTAATGTGTCATGAAAGCACTTTGTATACATGAGATTTTTCACTTTTCCAGATGAAACTCCTTCTTGATTATGTATAGTACTGTTGTCTGGGGTATGTGGACAGCTATTACTACTGGCCTTTGTATTCATGGGTTCTTTCCTGTTACAAAATGCAACACTTACCACAGCTGGGGTAAGTTGTTGCGGGTCTCTTTCTTGATGGTCCTGGTGTCCTAAGTTGATCCATATTCCTTTCTGATCTAAGTGTATGCATATTTTATATTGGAAAGAGCTGTTGTATATCTTTTCCTAAAGCAGTCATTTTTTTAGGATCATACTACCTATAATTGTCAAACAATGTCAAAATGTAGTTATGAAATGTCATTCCACCACAAAATTATATTTGTTGTGGTTGTCATGTGACTTGCTGACTGGCATATGCACAATCATTTTTAACATAACATACTCAACCCTGTAATCTTGAAAGTGAGTTAACTTTCTTAATGGATTAAGAAATTGAATTCTTATGATCTTTATATACGTCTCTTACATATCATTTTTATGATTTGTTTGTAGTACAGTAATAATGTTTTATAAATTCTGACAAGTATTTCATTAATTGTTTGTTTAACTAAATCATGATAATTTGGGCCCGGCATGGCCAGGTGGATAAGGCGCTCGACTCAAAATCTGAGGGTTGCGGGTTCGAATCCGCATACCACCAAACATGCTCGCCCTTTCAGCCATGGGGGCGTTATAATGTGACGGTCAATCCCACTATTCGTTGGTAAAAGAGTAGCCCAAGAGTTGGCGGTGGGTGGTGATGACTAGCTGCCTTCCCTCTAGTCTTACACTGCTAAATTAGGGACAGCTAGCGCAGATAGATAACCCTGTAGCTTTGCGCGAAATTCAAAAAAACAAAAACAAAACAAACATGATAATTTGTCTTGCATCTTGCTTGCACATTTTATTCTGAAAAAAGATAAACATAGGTAGAAATTTTTATTGCTTGTGCATTTACAAAAGACTAGTAGAAATGTGCTTATTATTCAAAGTAACTGCCAAATATAGCAAATAAAATTAGACGGAGAGAAACAATTTTCATTTTTCATGAACTGTTTAAGCTTACTACATACATGCTTCAACACTTAGCACACTCATGAATTTGTGCCATAATTTTTTTTTTGCCTTTAGTATGTTTCAAAGCCATTATTATATAGATTTTCAGAGCTTTAACAAAGGGACATTTTGGGCAATTTAGTTATTATAGAGATTTTCACAACTTTAATGGAGGGACATTTTTGGGCCCTTAGTTATTTAGTGTATTTATTGATTTATTTTAATGTCAAATATAAAGATCTAGTAGTGTTTTAAGACAAGATATTGTTGCGTAT
>NW_013666731.1:0-1078 GCF_000517525.1 Limulus polyphemus | reverse complement strand
CGGTATAAATTCTTTCTAAGGAACTTCAGTGATACGAGTCCTTTCTTAATTAAAACTAGTTTATTCTTTCTCAATACAATTTTGCAATACGCAGAATTTCCGCAGTCACTTTAACTTAACTAAACACATGCTATAATTCACAGCGATTCACACACTTTACTTACGGTGCCTACTGTTCGCTTGACTCAATTATCTCTGTCTTCAATCTATCTGCATATCTATCTATCGCTGGCTTTTTTTGCCAGGCTTATATACTAAAAAAGAGGGCATTTAGCAAACGCTGGGACAATAGTGTGATTGCCCGATAAGTCATGATCCTTCTAGAAACTCCAGCACGCATGTTCCCAGCATCGCGTGACTTCCGCTATCGTAACACTGCCCTTTCCTTAGTATCGTTCATCCCGAACAATAGCCACTTACATTAAACCAATAGATAATTAACAATAACTTAATTAAATGTACAGAATTTACAAACACAAAATGAAAATTCAACAAAGTCTCTTAATTTTATGAGACGTATCTTCTTCCATACTGGTCTCCGTCTCGTTGGCTTCTGCTTCACGTGTGGTTCATCTGCTCCATCAGGGAATGTCCTATTATTGGTAACAGTCACATCAGTGGTAGTAATTTCTTTAAGGGCTTCATTGTTTCCCTTCTCAAAACCAGGTAGTGTTTCTTCTTCGACAGTGGCTTTTTCAGGTGACACGTCTTCAGCAGCGTCATTTGTTCTGTTGTTCACTTCATCCCAACTGAAATGTCCTGGACCGTGATAACTCCAAAGCCTGTTGGCATGCACCACTTTTGGCTTACCTCGCCGACCACATTTTATCCGGAAAGTCACGTCTCAGACGATCCACTATGTCATATGGACCTTCCCATGGAGAAGACAACTTGGGAGACTTCCATTTGGTCTTCCTGGGATTATACAACCATACCTTGTTTCCTGGTAGAAAGCTGACTTCAGTAGATCTCTTATCATAACATAGCTTCATGGAATCAGCAAACGTTTTCAAGTTTGAACGCACTTGATGTTGATATCATCCATCCTTTCAGATAACACTTTCACAAACTCTGACAC
>NW_013666730.1:323528-342836 GCF_000517525.1 Limulus polyphemus | reverse complement strand
GTTAATAAAAGATATATGAACACCTGTGATCATGTATGTAGTTAATAACAGATAAAAGAACATCTGTGATTATATATGTAGTTAATAACAAATATACGAACATCAGTGATCATGTATGTAGTTAATAACAGATAAAAGAACATCTGTGATTATATATGTAGTTAATAACAAATATACGAACATCAGTGATTATGTATGTAGTTACTAAATAATATACGAACATTGATGATTATGTTCGTAATTAATAACAAATATACGAACATCACTGATTATTTATGTTGTTAATAACAAATACACGAATATCGGTGTTTATGTATGTAGTTAATAACAAATATATGAACATCTGTGATTATATATGTAGTTAATAACAAATATCCGAACATCAGTGATTATGTAAGTAGATACTAACAATTATACGAACATTGGTGATTATGTTCGTAGTTAATAACAAATATACGAACACCAGTAATTATTTATGTAGTTAATAACAAATATACGAACACCAGTAATTATTTATGTAGTTAATAAAAAACACGAACATCGATGATTATGTATGTTGTTAATAACAAATATACGAATATCGGTGATTATTTATGTAGTTAATAATAAATATAGGAACATCAGTGATTATTTATGTAGTTAATAACAGAAATACGAACACAAGTGATAATTTATGTAGTTAATAACAAATACACGAACATCGGTGATTATGTATGTAGTTACTAACAATTATACGAACATTGGTGATTATGTTCGTAGTTAATAACAAATATACGAACAGCAGTAATTATTTATGTAGTTAATAACAAAAGCACGAACATCGGTGATTATGTATGTAGTTAATAACAAATATACGAATATCGGTGGTTATGTATGTAGCTACTAACAAATATACGAACATCAGTTATTATGTATGTAGATTTAAAAAGTGTGTACGGTAAAAATATCGCTTTTATAGTAGTGTTAAGATCAGCTAACTATGGACATCTGTGGGAGACGTATTTACAGTTACGCTTCAGTGTTATTCATAATGATCTAAATAAAATTATCTACTTGACAAAATATTACAGTTATGTTTACTTCCATTCACGGTCATGTACGAATAAATATTAAAATCATAATTTCAGTTCTTAATTAACTTGAACTTGTCATTTTAAACTAATCCGGGTGTTATCCTAGCTTAGTGTTTCTTCATACATTTCAGAGTAAAACTCGTCATGCGTAAAGCAACTTTCAGTGCTATCTGTCTATAAGTAGTGTAATGTGTTAAGTTAAGTAGTGTAATGTGTTTGTTTGTTTATTTTTTTATCGTTCAATTAATGAGCCGAGTATGACCTAGCAATTAACTTGTCGGACTGTGAAATCGAGAGTCCATTGTTCGCAGGTCGCTCCGCGTTTTCAGGCCAGGGCATGTTATCAGAGTGATTGTCCCACTATTCGATTAGAGTAGTCCAAGAGTTAGCGGTGAGTGCTGTTGGCAAGCTGCCTTCTCTCTAGTCTATCAGCTTAAAACTAGGGATAGCTAACACGGGTAGCATTTCTGTAGCTTTGCGCGAGTATTCGAAATGAAAATTTAAATTTAATATTTCTAGAAGATATTTTCTAACTGGTTTAATTCTATATATACTAAATTGCTTCTACAAAAAAGTCAAAGATTTTCCTGACATATTTAGACAATGAACAAAACGTATTTCTAACGAATTTAAAGTCTAAAAAATGATAATTTGTTTATAATAAAGTTGATTGAATTGTACATGCTATCTTACCAATTTCTTAAGAAGGTGTTGTTACACATCTGATGTTTCTTACTGAAACTTGAAATCATTGCTTAGAAGTTGTTTTCATTAAACTCATTTCTTTTTTTTACTATTATTATTATACTGAGCTTTATATGGTATGTAAGTAAAAACCACAAGTAAAAAAAACGATATCCTAGTTTTAATGACACTCAGTTTTCAGTAATATGGTAACAGGATAATATTTTGACAGACATGAAGCAAAAGGTAAAATAAAACATATTTATATTTCATTGATTTCCTTTTTTATTATTATTAAAAAATCAAACAAAAAAGCCACCTAGTATATTTTCTGGGAAGCTTATTATCATATTTAAAATTTTACGATCTCAATCTTGACCAAAATTAGGGTTTTTTAAAAAAAGGTATTGTGAAGCTGTTCATTTTTCTGTTGAAAAAGTTTTATACTTAGGGTATAATTGGCCATTATTTGCCTGCTGTTGATCTGGTTATTTTACTTTCACCTGACATAAACCATAACTTTGAACATTTCTAAAGCATATCTTAGAGTTAGTCCTTTTGATAAGCAGTTAGTACGTAGACAGAACGTTATCAAAATTTTGAGAGACAATCCTAACATTTTCATTAGGGGTAAACTTAAATAAAAAAAAGTAACATGTAAATAAAATTACTTTGTATGATGCTTTGATTTAGCATGTTTTTTTTTGTTTTTTTCCAAATTGTTGTTTAATGTTTTTTGAAATTACAGCGCCATCTGTTGAGCAAGTAAAATACGTTTTCTATTATAATTACAAGCAACTGAATAAGTGTTATTTTGAATCCTTAGGCAGCAGATAGAGAAATAAAAATAAAGACGTTTAATTCACTAACATAAAACTTTAACCTGAATCAAATTCTCTGTAAAATAAGTCGGAAAAGATAATATTTAATTGCCATTTTAACTGAGTTTCAAATTTACATGGCTCAAATAGTTTCGAATGTCAGTATTTCTGTATTTATTGACTGTATTTATTTACTTATACAGTATTATTGCGTACATTCGTATAAACTTACGACCTAACATAATTTTTAAAGCGGTAAGTTGATAAAAGCCAATAAGCCTAGCTATTATTGTTGTCCGTTAATATTTAATACCACTTGAGATCGGGAAATTGATAGTGAGGTGGTCCACAGCGATCTATAAAATTGATTTAAGTGATTCCACTCAACTAATTAAGTATTAACTCTCCTACTTTTACATCAACCAAAGAAATGTACTGAGAATATGAGTTTTTCATGAGTTTGAAGAGATATATATACTGAGTTTCGAAATGGTGTTATAGTGACAGACCCAGTCGAGAACTACAATTCCAGAACAAGCCTGCGTAAAAATTACTTGAGCTAGAAAACACATTACATTTATTTTTTTACGAAAACATGATCTTAACTTATTCATTCAACGTGCATTGCATAAAATAACTGAAAGGTAATCGGAATTATAAATATTATAGCTGTGACCAAGTAAAACCACGAACTGTTATAAAATCATGTCAACCACTATCCTCAGTTCATCATGTCATTATCACGTAAATAAGGCATCTTAAAATTAGTCAAGCTATCTAACATAGAAATTACTAGTCTTTCAGTTTATACTACTTATGATAGTCTCTCACAACCTTGTTTTGATTGTCATTAACGTAAATCACAGAGTTTAAGAGTTCTAAATTGTTCATGGGTTACAACCACCCTTAAAAGAATAATTTCAATGGTTCTTTCATCGGATAAAGGAAAGCCAGCCAACTACAACAAACTGTTACGAGTTGGCTACAAGTACTTCAAAGTGTGGTTAGTAAATTTTGGAACCACTCCCAAAAGTACAGCTGTTCGGATACCTGAACAAAGTAATTCGTCATTCGTAACACGACAACTATGTGTCGATGTTTTCATGCTGTAATTGTGGGATACTTGCTCCGTGGTTGAACCAGATGTCCACAGCCAAATTTAGACGCTGAATCAGTGTACACGTAAAAACAGACCTTACAAGGTCAACCTACATGACAGACGTCCAATCAGGTGCAACCTTCTCATAGCAAAGCATAAATGTATTCGCGTGTATTGAATGAACTTTAATGGTTATTAAAGTTTTAAACAGTGGGAATTAATTTTTATGAGAACGTTTTTTAAAACGGGTTTCATATTTCGATTCTAAACGTATGTACAGAACACAGTATTTTTTTAAAGCTTATGATAAACAGTTAAAGATTAGTATTATGTTGTTGATCAATAAGGAGAAACCGCAATACTTCTGAGGAGTAACATATAAAAAAAATATCAAAAATACTTAAACGTTTGTGATTTGTATTGGTTTTAGGGTAAAACATTGAAATTGTAATTGTTTGTTTGTATTAATACAAACTGAATGTTGAAAATAAATGGAAGCAAGCAATCTTATTGACAAACTTGAAAAAATATTTACATCAGAGCAAACAACAAGTTTAACATTCGTTCAGCAAAATTAAAGTAAATATGATTACAAAGTTAAAGAGTTTAATTCGAAAATGAATTATGAAATAGTTTAACATGATTGGAACTAAATAATTAGAAGAAAACAATAAGAAAAAGAGTTAAAAAGAAACAACCTGTTCAAACATTATACAAGAACAAAATTAATTACAAATCTCAGGAGAAGGAGAGATAGAAAAAGAAGTGTTCTAAAAGATTATGAGGACTAAGACTAAACTCTTACAAAACAGAGACAGTTCTACTTTGGAGCTGTTTGTCTTATTTTACTCGTTGTGAAGGCATTATAGAGTTCCATAAACATCCATGAAATTACATGTGGCTGAGAGAAATTGCAAATTAACTTATTATAGTGTTAACTTTGAAATCTTTTATGCGATATCAGAGATAAGCGTTATGGGAATATCAATACTGACAAGGATATAACTTCTAAGATCTTATCTACGGTTTTAAACGCCAAACGACGGCGAACCAAAGAAATCGATAGGCCCAATATTAGGCTTGTTGGTACCATTGCTACACCGACTTTTATCATTTAAAATAGTAACATTTATTGTATTGCCCTGCCTATAAAACAGCATGTTGAACAGATTTTTGTCTGCCAAAATGTCCAGTCCAGCTGACGGCTTTTAGTAGTAACTGAAAGGCCTCTTGGGCACTGGTAAAAATAGATTTAAAATGTAAATTTTCCATGCCTGTAATTTGAAAATACTCAGGAGCTAATCAAGAGGAATGTACAAATAAATCTGTAGTAGTAGTAATTTTTGTATCGAACTGTGAATCTGAGAACTTATGGTTCGCGGCTCATTGCAGCACAATCACGCTCTTCATTTTGATGATGAAAGTGCATTATAAGAGTGATGATCAAATCCCATTATTCGGTTAGAGTAGCTCAAGAGTTGGCGATGGGTACTCCTTCCTTTTTGTCTATCAGTTCAAAATTAGGGTCAGCTAGCGTAGATATGCTTGTTTATCTTGGCGTGAATATCTGAAACAAACAAGTAACTAGTTTTACATTTTCAAATGGAATTTTTCGAAATTCGAGATAACATATCCTCACGGCCATAATAATATGGAAAATGGCCTCACTATATCCACTCTTTGACACATGCATACCTGCACTCGCTGTGGTGAAAGCGTGAATATATAAAAATAGTAGTATCTGGTTGCTAGTAGAAACTATATGCCTTTCTTTCTAATCTGCCACTACTGCGAACTGCATGATATCGGAAATTGAGAGGGTAGTTTCCACAATTCTATGTATAGAAAGGAAATTAAACGTTACCAGGAGTCTCGTGTTTTACAGGCTCCGTTAAGTAAGATTGATCTTTAGAGGCTTCAACGAATCGATCGAATTAATTCTGTCATTTCTGCGGCCTTTTTTAAATAATCTTTCCTACGAAGCAAAAGATATCATTAAAAGTACGGAAATAGGCACTGATGTTTCGAAATTAAAAACAGCTATTAGGGACAAACAGAGAAAAAAATGTAAAGCATAATTAAAATACTACAATAACGACAAAATGTCGGAATAATATACATAATCAATGATATAATACTAGGTAGAATAAATTAATCATGTGGAATGTTCTAGCAAAACTTTATGCATATAATCCACAGTGCATTAGCTTTATTTCTCTCGTTGTGAAAAGAATGTGTTTTATCAACATTTCCAGCACGAAACTAAATTGATGAACAGATATATTTTGCAATGAACTTATTCTTTGAAACCATCCCCTAATGGACGTTACCTGCCTTTCACAGATTGCTCTAGTATTAATCCACTTTCATTCTAACAAATTGAAAAAAAAAATTAACCTCCTAATAGGCAACAAAGAGGCCCGCCATGGCCAGGTGGTTAGGGCGCTCGACTCGTAATCTGAGGGTTGCGGGTTCGAATCCCCGTCACACCAAACATGCCAACCTCCGCCTTTGCCTGGTCCCAAGTCCAGGATCAGAAAGGGGGAGGGTTGGGCGCGGGCCTAGCAACTCCACCCCGTAAAAACCAACCTGCTACAAGTAACTGCAACAACACCTTAGGCAACAAAAATATATTGTTTGCTCCCTTAAAAACCCTTATAAACAGTTTCATAAGGTCTTTGCTCATGAATGTAACACGGTATCTTCTGTAAACAAGCCCTCTCCCCTCTTTAGCTTACGGATTTATAATGATCAATTCGGAGCTCGATCCCCGCAGTGGGATTTAGCGCAGATTTGCCATTGTGTAGATTTCCGCTTAAACAAAACAAACAAACCATCAACGTTGGAAACTTAGAAAAAGCCAAGATTTGCGCTTGGAGTCACGTTTGGTCTCATCATTCTAATTAGCGAGGTTTTATCAAGCTTAATAGCAATATGTCTTTCTTGACATTGGCGTTTTTAACATGGGTATTTTGTAAGTTGTATTCTTCTCTTTCTTTAACGCTAGTTTCATTAATAGTATTGATTAAAATGTTTAATATATATTTACAATATATTTATTTTAATTTTATTTAGAAATATCATATACTACCTGCAGTATGTAAAATATGCCCATAAAACTGTAAGACACAAAATGTGAAATCGCAACTTTGCACGTTTCTCCGCATGTAAACCCAATAAATCTTCATGCCAAATTTGGTGGAGATTCATCAACAGGGGGCGAAGTAGTGGTAAAAACTCAAAAACGCCCATAAAAACTGTAAGACACAAAATGTGAAATCGCAACTTTGCACGTTTCTCCGCATGTAAACCCAATAAATATTCATGCCAAATTTGGTGGAGATTCATCAACAGGGGGCGAAGTAGTAGTAAAAACTCAAAAACGCCCATAAAAACTGTAAAACGCAAAATACAAAACAGAAAATTAGTGTGTACCCTCGCATGGACCCAATGATCCTCCATACCAATTTTGGTGAAGATCCATCCACATCCTGCAAAGTAGTTACATAGACATACAACAGATAGTACTATTATATTTGTATAGATTATTTATCAATATGATTAACTTTCATAGTTAGCTTAGCATAAGGATTTAGAACTGACCTAAACCTCCTATGCTGGTTGATCAGAAGTTACTGATAAATAACATTGTTTTCGATTTTAAAGAACGTAGAGCAGTAGAAAAAATGATTCAACAAGGAGTGTGGATCAAGATTGCTTTTCTCGTTTGTAAGATTTTGACAAGGTTTCGAAAGTACCTCTGTAGTTCCAGAACATGAATTTCGGTTTCGTTGGATTAGAGGCGTCGCTAGGCACTGACACACGGGGTCCGTGCCCCAATTCTAATTGACAATGCCCCGAATCCGAGTTGGTATATCAAAAAATCAGAAAAGAAAACCATGATAGAGAGATACCATACTGAACTGCTGAAATTTCCACGTCTACGGGCTCGAACCACGAATATTTTAAGCACCTAGCGATGCCTCTGCGCTGGATAATGTAATGTAATGTTCAGTCTATTATGTGCAAGCCAAAAATACGATAAACTACTTGTATGCATTTGTGTTTGACGTTTTATATATGAAGGTGCACTTTTCTTTTCGCCCCCATGAAATAGAAGTGAATTAAAATAACCATACACAATATAAGAAAAATATACTAGATTGTGAAAATAGATTTTTTCTCTCTAAGATTATATATATATTTAGTTTAATGTTGTTTTTGTTGTATTAGAGCAAAGCTACACAATGGGCTATGTGTGCTCTGTCCACTGTGGAATTTTAGCGTCGTAAACTTGCCGCTGACCCACGGAGAACTTATTAGTTTGATTTAAAAAAAAATGTAAATTTTCATTCTGAACTTACCAGCTGGCCCCTAATTTCCCTTCAATATCCTTTAGTCAATACCCTAATGGGGTTTTCTTATGTTAAGGAGGCGAACAGCTTAATAAGATGGATCGTAATGTAAAAGCCCTGATTTTTATGCATCACCATTCGCGCCAAAATTAGATTAAAAGCCACGGGAAGTCGTACTCAATGCAAAAGACATTTTAGAGGGTCATCTAACTCAATAAGGAAACTATGGGTAACCGCTTAAGTGTACCGTGCCGTTCCATCACGTCGTAATGACCCCTTTCCATTATAACAAAGTAGATTTTCTTACTCCGTCCATATTCAAATTTATCGTAATCCTTCTGATTATAGCACGTGCGTAAGCGCTTTCTTTCGTACACGTGCTAGATTCATCTAATTCGGAAAGTGGGCTTTTGTGATATATATATATATAATTTCAGTCTATATGCGAAAATACTGTGATTAGTTAGGCCTTGTATCAAGTAGACGTTACTTTCACATTAGCAGCGTTAATGAAGGCCAATATCTTTCTGAACCAAAAGCCATAGATTACGATGTGGCTTTCAAGTCTATATGTGTCATTGTTTCATGTCATTAAGCTGTGTTCTGTCGACAGTCCTCGGTTTGATACTCGAACGAACTCTTCTATAAGGCTGTAATATTTGAGCTTTCTACTTGTTTCGGGCTGAGCTAACTACGTGTGTTTAATACTGAGCGATCGATTAATACGTCGTATAATAGATATCCCGTTTACAACTGAATAAAATTACTTTAATGCATGGTTAACATTATTTGAATGCATAGTTAAGCAACATTTTAATGCATGGCTGGGTAAAGGTGCAGATAATCGATATTTAACCCTGATGGTGCATTTTGTTTGACCAAACTGACCAGAGGTCATTTATTGATATCAATTGAAAGTTGTCGGCTTATCGCTGACATAAAATAATGGTTATAAGCCAAATATCTATAGGTCAAATAACTATGAAGTACCAAAATATGCTAGAAAATTGGAGGAACGAACCGAAGATTTGATTGGCAGAACAATGTTTTATAAGACATTGTATAGTTCAATGTCTTACTGAAAGAAGAATCCTCCTAACATTACGGACACATCTAAATGTACAGTAATAGATTTAAGTGAACAGTCATCAGTAGTGAATCGCTAAACTTCTTCATAGCATGTAGCAAAATAACCACCCTAGATATAGCTAAAACCCCAGAAGACACAAAATACCCACTCTAGATATAGCTAAAACCCCAGAAGACACAAAATATTCACCCTATATATAGCTACAACCACGGAAAACTCAAAACACCCACTCTAGATATAGCTACAGCCCCAGAAGACACAAAATACCCACCCTAGATATAGCTACAACCACAGATGACACGAAATATCCACCCTAGATATACCTATAACCACAGAAGACACAAAATACCCCCCTAAATATAGCTACAACCACAGAAGACACAAAATACCCACCCTATATATAGCTACAACCACGGAAAACACAAAACACCCACTCTAGATATAGCTACAACCCCAGAAGACACGAAATACCCACCTTAGATATACCTATAACCACAGAAGACACAACATACCCACCCTAAATATAGCTACAACCACAGAAGACACAAAATATCCACCCTATATATAGCTACAACCACGGAAAACTCAAAACACCCACTCTAGATATAGCTACAGCCCCAGAAGACACAAAATACCCACCCTGGATATAGCTACAACCACAGATGACACAAAATACCCACCCTAGATATAGCTATAACCAGAGAAGACACAATATACCCACCTTAGATATAACTACAACCACAGATGACACAAAATACCCACCCTAGATATAGCTATAACCACAGAAGACATAAAATACTCACCCTATGGGGGTATTTTGTGTCTTCTGTGGTTGTAGCTATAACCTTAGATATAGCTACAACCACAGAAGACACAAAATACCCACACTAGGTATAGCTACAACCAAAGACGACACAAACTACCCACCCTAGATATAGCTACAACCACAGAAGACACAAAATACCCACCTTAGATATAGCTACAACCACAGAAGACACAAAATACCCACCCTAGATATAGTAACAACCACAGAAGACACAACTTTCAGCCTACCCGAAGAACCGAAAATCAAATTAAAGTAATCGGACCAGAAAGTTATGAAATGTAGTCCTCACTGTAAAACCACCCTAACAGAAAAACAACTCTCAGGGACGGAAAAAATAAAGATAACAACATGACAGTTCTACCTGCAGACAAAAGTAATATCACTGTAATTCTGGTCAAAGATGACCTTTACTTGATGATGACCATTACAAGAAGATTAAATATAATCTAACAACTAACAAAGAAAAAACCATTTTTCTAGAAACATTGAAAAAATTCAGTGCAAAAACAGTCAAAGAAATAACAGCACAAACAGCACTACCTCATACACCTAAACATACACCACAGCACCTCCCCATACACCACAGCACCATCCAACATATCTAACAGTACACCACAGCACCATTCAACATATCTAACAGTACACTACATCATCACCAACACATCCAACAGTTCATCAAATTACTACTCCACACAATTTACAGTACAGCACAGCATACACATACAGCTAACTGCACCTAACATCACCATACCACACAACTAAGCGTACATCACTTCACCACCTCACACCATTAACCGTACATCACAGCGCCACCCTATACATCTAACACAACACCTCAGCACCGTCCACACCTAAAATTCACAAACAAGTGTACTGTCTCTGTCATCATACCTCCCATTAATTAGATAGCTTTTAAATGCAGTATCACCGTTAACAGGTCAAATATCTTAACTTGTTAAGAACACAGTCCCATTTGCAGAGATTATAAAAGCAACCATGACAACCTTACAAGATAGTAATCAGATTTGACGTATCCAATCTCTTCACAAACGTAACAAACCCGAACTCTCCATAAATACTCCACTAGCAGCTTGAAAATGGTAGAACTCTCAAGAAATCCGCACAACCGAAAATCCTCACAACTCACTGCTTTCTGTATCAGTTGAACACAACTTATTTCCAACATGGAGATAAATACTCCACCAGCAAGTAAAAGGTCTCTATTATCAGTACCATTTCAAAGACAATACCTTCAAAGCAATCGTTCTAAAACCCAGGATTTGACAGAGATATGATGAAGATACACTACAGATAACAAACTTCCATTCCAAGTCATGAGGGTTAACTAAGCAATGTAACTCATATAACACGAGGAAGGGTACAGGAAACCCTCAGATACTGGTAAATACCTCTACTATAAAGCAAATCACCCGAACACTCACAGACTGCCTAGTTTTAAAATGAACAATATTTATAATACAAAAGACGCTAATAAGAGTTGAGAGAAATACATCATTACAACAATCCTCGATAATGGATACTCGAACACTTGATGGAAAAGAAAATAAAGAAGATAAACACCAAGAATACGCAAGAAGAAAATTACAGACACAAGGCTATACACATTCCTATGTCAAAGGTCTCTCTGAAAACATAATAAGTATACATAAACAACATAAAGTCAGAACAGTATTCAGAAAACTCAGCAGAATATGATCGTATAGCTATTAAACCAAACCATCTAAAGGCCCAACTGATGCGAAAACACCACTTACAACATCCCCTGAGAATGTGGATTCCAATACACTGGAGAAACAAAAATACCGACAAAAGTTACAGTTCAAAAGATAATGGAAACACAACACTCTGTGATACCGATCTATCTACAGAAGCACATTATGCTCGTGAAGAAAAAAACCATTCATTAAAATGTGATAACACAAAAATAAATGGATATGAATCACACACGAGGAATAAAAAGAAAAAGAAATATTCTACATCCACCTGACTGATAACACACTCGTCCAACCTAGCACAGAAGTTAACAAGATCTGGCTACCATTTTTGAAAGTATTCAAATTGTTAGTTGATTCAAGATTTAATGGAAAATACTCCAGAGGAGTGGATAAAACTTCAGCCCTTCTATAAAAAAATATTCAGGATCGAAATGAAGTAACTACCACCACGAACACAGTACTTCTCGGGACATCCCTGTAAAAGGCAGCAAATTAGCAATCGAAATGTAGTTTGTCAAGTTGTTGGTAATTAACAAATATATAATTGGTCTTAAGTCATCGTATGTGCTGCCATCTATGATCTACAAGCAAACGTTATGATGTATATTGAGAAAGAGGAAATAATTGGTCTTAATAATGGCTGGAGACGGCTTGAATGGGTAATGAAGAAAAACTTTAATATAAGTTTCCAGCCATTATTAGTCTCAAAGTGGGTTCCTCGTCACCAAATTTGAATTGGTCTTAAGTAATCGTATGTGCTGCCATCTATGATATACAAGCAAAAGTTATGATATATATTAAGAAAGAGGAAATAAATACTGTAAAGGAGTTTTACAGAAATTATATTGGTGTTTTCAACTTGAAAAGCATCTCATGCGCACATGCGCTAAACAGCCAGGTCAGAAACCTCTTGGGCTCCAGTATAGTCGTTCCTAATTTTGACCTACTGGCCAGAGGGAAGACAGCCTTCATCAGAACACACCGTCTCAAGGGCTTTATTTGTCGTTCTGGTTGAAAATATCCAAAATGCTATAGTATTTTAATAACGTATGGGACACTCCACCCGATTGCAATGTTGATTGTAACGGTACCTTTTTAACTGTAATCAAATTTAGGAGTTTTTGATGGTACGAATAACATTAAAACTCTGTTGAACTTCAGAAAACATACAAGGCAAAGCTCTAGTGATGTTGTTGTTAAACATGAAAACGAGGACTTTTACCCCAAAATTTCGTGAGTTTTCTATACAAAAAAGTATTGATTTGAAAACCTTTATTAAAATAAACTGAAACTTGTTGTTATTAAGCATGCGCATTTTATCAGCAGTTAACAATGAATTATATTTTAAAGAAATTTGCTTCCAGCTCTAACTAGCCTAGTTTTTAATTATCATAAAGCATTGACAATTTGTTGACTAAGACTTAGAACAGTTATAAAGAGTAAAAACACAAAAACCGATGTTTTGGGGCACAATGAAAGGTAAAAACAGTTACCATTATCAGGGTTAGTATCTATAGTGTTAGCCTAGCTTATATTCAACTACAATCCATAATGTATAAGTTCATTTTAAAAAAATAAGGTTAGGTTAAAAATGAACTTATCCATTAACGGTTGTAGCTGAATATGGGCTAGGCTAACATTGATGATGGTAACTGTGTTACCAAAACTATTCGGCTGTAACTAATAATAACATTTTTATTTTTCATTGTGCCAAAAAAAGCATTGTTTTTCATGTTTTCTTGCTCTTTATACGTTAGCACAATGTGCCTGAAAAGACAGTATATTTAGAATATTCTCTGAAACATTTGACACCTACAAAACAATGTGAACATGTATTTAATTGCAAAAAATACTAGTCACTTCGTATTTTTGGACTTTCTTATTTATGTCATTTTTCAGTTTATATAAAAACTCGATAGATAGCGAAAAGAGACACATTTCTCTTCTCCGTGAGTCACACTAAAGCAGTTTATTTACATCAGAGAGCACCTATAAATAATATAAGACATAATCTGCTGTAGGTTCACATTATTGTGGATGAAAACTTAATCATTTATCAATCCAGAGCATTTATACTGCACAAGTGAGAAACATCACCTAAATTAATTAGTTTCATAAACCTAAATAAAAACATATTTTCAGGAACACCAATAACTAAGTTGCCATAAATATTTAGCTTCAGGGATACAATTTATTTATTTTTTTGTATTAATGTGTAAAAGAAGTAGAGCTGCTATTTATTTTTTCCATTTAGCACAGGCTTGCGTTAGAATCAACTTGTCTTAATATAAATAAATGACTTTAAAAACAACGCATGTGTAAAGATAACGTGGAAAATAATATTCAATGGTACTTGATCCTGAAACGTGAGTATTTGAGAGATCTAAATAGCACTGAATGGTACTACATTCTGAGATATAGTACCTGATGGTACTTGATCCTGAAACGTGAGTATTTGAGAGATCTATATAGCACTAAATGGTACTTGATCCTGAAACGTGAGTATTTGAGAGATCTAAATAGCACTGAATGGTACTACATTCTGAGATATAGTACCTGATGGTACTTGATCCTGAAACGTGAGTATTTGAGAGATTTGTATAGCACTGAATAGTACTACATTCTGAGATGTAGTACCTGATAGTACTTGATCCTGAAACGTGAGTATTTGAGAGATCTATATAGCACTGAATGGTGCTACATCCTGAGATGTGTGTTTTTTCATATGGGCAATTTTGAATGGAACTAGATCATAAACTTTAGTTATTTTGAAAAAAAAAACAATACAAGATGATACTTCATCCTGAAATATCAATATATTTTTCATAATAGATAATTCTGAATTATACTAGACCTTGAAATGTGAATGTTTTACAAGAAACAGTACTGAATGATATCGTGTCCTGGAAGGTTAAAGGTTTTTATAAGAGACAATAGTGAACGATATAAGATCCTGAAATATATGTTTCACAAGATAAATAATGAATGGTACTAGATCCTAAAATACAAAGGTTTCTGAAAGAGATAATACCGAATGTCACCATATCCTGAAATGTGTTCTTTTTCATGAGAGATAATATTGAATGATACTAGATCATGAATTGTGAATGTTTCATAAGAGATAATACTGAATGATACTAGATCATGAATTGTGAATGTTTTATAAGAGATAATACTGAATGATACTAGATCATGAATTGTGAATGTTTTATAAGAGATAATACTGAATGATACTAGAAAATTAACATTCATAGGTTTTGTAAGAGAGAATACGATACTAGATTCTGAAATGTGAAATGTAAAGATTTTTGTAAGAGACTATGATGCAATGATACTAGATCTTAAAATGAGAGTTTCATATGAGTTAATAAATGATACTAGACCTGAAATGTGAGTAATTTTTTATACGATACAACACTTCTTATACTAGATTCTTTAATACGAGTTTTTTTAATAGACAGTACTGAATAATACCAGATTCTGAAATCTGAGTGTTTTATAAGAGACAATACAGACTGATACTATACCCTGAAATGTGAGGTATTTATAACATTTATTAGTGAATGATAAATGTGAGTTTTTATAAGACAAAGTACTAAATCATGCTACATCCTGAAATATGATTATTTGCATATGAAATATTACCGAATGATACTAGCTAGATCCTGAAATATGATTATTTTTATAAGAAATATTACCGAATGATACTAGCTAGATCCTGAAATATGATTATTTTTATAAGAAATATTACCGAATGATACTAGCTAGATCCTGAAATATGATTATTTTTATAAGAAATATTACCAAATAATACTAGCTAGATCCTGGAATATGATTATTTTTATAAGAAATATTACCGAATGATACTAGCTAGATCATGGAATATGATTTTTTTTATAAGAAATATTACCGAATGATACTAGCTAGATCCTGGAATATGATTATTTTTATAAGAAATATTACCGAATGATACTAGCTAGATCCTGGAATATGATTATTTTTATAAGAAATATTACAGAATGATACTAGCTAGATCCTGAAATATGATTATTTTTATAAGACATATTACAGAATGATACTAGATCCTGAAATGAGTTTTTCATAAAACAAATTAATGAATGATTCAAGATCCTGAAATGTGAATGTTCGACACACTAGCCCTTGCAGACATTCATAAATAAATGAGAATGTGTTGAAGAGAAATGACAAAAGTGCGGAGAGCATTATTTACATGTTTTCATAGGAAACTAAAACTAAGAGAAAATAAACATATGTTTTAGATAAATTAACTAAACAAGAACACAAAACATGACACGTGATATCAGTTTAAAATTTAAGTTTTAAATAATGTGTTCTATAAGCAACAGGAGCCAGTAACGTAATTGTTTTACCAAAATTAAATTCCTACATAATCAGACGATCCTGTACTTTTATTGGTAAAACGTTAAAAAATGTTTTTACCGCAGCTACATACGCAGTCTTTCATGTTAAAATACGAGGAAAGATGGAATTTTTGGTTTCTGATTTTTACTATAACAAAAACGTGCACGGTTTAAATACTTTATCACTGATTTATGAGAAAATTGCCGTGCATCAGATAAAAAGTTCGTATTTTATACGTCAAAAACAACAGAAAAGAACTAGGTACAATATGTTGGAATAGTTTCACATATAACTTAGATTATGATTTATGAGAAAATTGCCGTGCACCAGATAAGAAGTTCGTATATTATACGTCAAAAACAACAGAAAAGAACTGGGTACAATATGTTGGAATAGTTTCACATATAACTTAGATTGTGATTTATGAGAAAATTGTCGTGCATCAGATAAAAAGTTCGTATTTTATACGTCAAAAATAACAGAAAAGAACTAGGTACAATATGTTGGAATAGTTTTACATATAACTTAGATTGTATCTGCCTTGAAACATTAAAGGATTGTTATAGAGGCACTTAATACTTTTTCAAACAGTTATCTTTCATTTGCAGTCAGCGTATCCTTCAAAAATATGTATTCATCATATTATGGCTTTGAAATCAGTGCCCTTGACAACGTTCTCATCGTTTTATTTAGTGCTTTCATAAACAATTTGGGAGTATGCTAATCCCCTTATGTCTCAAAATTATATACTCCTGTAGCTATTGAATTATATATTTGTAAGCCTGTTAAATGTATTAAATATTTATAAGACAGCCTGAGAGAAGCTATTGGGAAGTGATGTGTTGATAACTTGTTACTATTGCATGGTGGTGTCATCTTCTGGGAGAAAAGTAAATGTCAAATATTTATTAATTATGTGCCATAGGAGTGGCATGATGCAAAATACACAAAAATTGTAAAGACTTATCTTTCTAATTACTAATAATATTTAGTACTTAAGCACAATAGTAAAACTAGTACTAGGCTTAATAACTGCCACTTTTTATTCGCTTCCCTTTTAAATTATTTAGAGTTTCTAAAAATTTGAAACTATAAGTATGCTGTTCAAAAAATAGACTTGCCACTTGGAAAAATTCAGAAATCGACACCAAACTTCATTTACATGTAAGCAAACAATAAAGAAAATAAAATCGCCATTTAAATTTTAACGCTTCATTTATTGCGATGTTAGATGGGCTGAGCGTGACCCAATGATTAGCATACCGGATTGTAGGACTGCAAAAAAAAAATCACGTTTCACACTTTTTTGGATGCTTTCTAAGGGTGACAGTCAAATCCCGCTTACCGGTGAGACAAGAGTAGCCCAAGAGTTAGCGGTGGTCGCCGTCAACTAGTAACTTAGGTTATTCAAAGTTACAAATGGCTAGTGCAGATAGCCCTTCAGTAGCTTTGCGCGAATATCCAAAAATAATAGAAAAACAACAACAAGACACGTTTGGCCAATCGAACTTTACATCAGATTCACTACAATAAGAAGCTTTACAAAGTGTACTTGCTTGGAATAATTCGAGAAATAATACCCAATAAATTATACTTTTGTTTCTGCTGGTCATGTGAAAGTATACAGGATGTATATTGATCGCTCTGCACTAACGAAATACAGCAAAGCTGAGATTTTGTAATTCAATATGGAAGGATCATTCACTGGTAATACATGTGGGAACTGCCCACATCCACTATAAAAACTCAGTGGAACTTTATGTATCACAACTACATTATGACGTTGTTTGGCGTTTGTAGATAATGTAATGCCACAGAAAATCGTTTACAAAATGTTCATTCACACATATCATAAAGATGTGTTCAGATCGGCCGTAGGATTTAGAAAATCCCAAAATAAAATTATGTTTGGTACCAACTTAGGACACTAGAATCACCGAGTAAGAGATCTGCAAAAAGTCATAATAAGCAAATTACAGTATCTTGTAACAAGTAAAAACCCAAAAACACAAAGGTCAGTGGCAAAAGCCGCCTACGTGCCCAAAATGTACGTAACATAATAAACACACTCAAGAAGAATCTCTGTCTGAAAAAGCTACAAAAGCTGCTTCTACAACATATCAATTCCACAGTTCAAACCTTTATGTGCTATTGTCTGCTGATACTGGTGCTAGAAAACCATCGTTCTCTTACATTAGATGGTTTATGAAAAGCACGCAAGGGAGAGTGGTATTTCGGACATGCCGACATAAACTGTAACGATGTGGAGAGGCTCTAATATCACTTTACTATAAAGTGGGGGCGGGAGTTTGGCTAAAACGGCCGCCAAGATGGGGGTACAATGCTTCCTAGCTAACTCACAGAAACTGCAATTTAAAATAATGCTGCAGTTAGTAATTGAATTTAAATCTTTCAAATCATAATTTAAATGCTGCAGGCAAAGATCAGCAGATCCTGTGTCATGTGCAAGTTGTGCATTGCCTAGGACAATGGCGCAAAAGAACGTGGATACTAGTGTGAGGAAATGATGTGTATTGCAGCCGAAGTTTATGGCGAAAATATAAGTCATTGGTATAGCAGTATCAAAGGCACAGGGATGGGGCTAACAAAAAATTCAAGAAAATTTTCTTGTCCATCAAAAATAGTAAATAACTTCTTAATTCAGTATTTTACTGTAACCAAACCATAATAATAACATCAATGATAATAAGAGAGATAGTAAAGAAGGCCTAACCAATGTATGAGCGAAAGCTAGGGAGACTTAACCAATACACAAACAAGAAACATCTACATGTAATACGATTATTCCTAATTTCACAGTAGTTTGAGACGAAAGTGTAACTTTTAAATTAACAACGGTTTAAAGAATTTTTCTTGTAACAGCGTAAAGTTTCAAATAAGATTGCAACTACCCATTTCAGAGCTTCATTTGACATAAAACAAGTGGTTACTTTTGGCACTGATGTAAATCTTTTCAACCTGAACATCACCCTACAGTGGCGTAGCAAGAGGGGACAGTCGCCCCCGGGCGCAGGTTTGAAGGGGCGCAAAATTCCCTCTGGCCTATAATGCCTAGTAATTAATAATTGTGCCCTCCTCTAGGATATAACGCAAATGCCCTATGTTAAGTAAATACGACACAGTGTTACGTTATTTGTGTGTATTACGCTTGCAGTTTTAACCTTTAAAAGCTTCCCACTGAAATACAGTGAGAACGAATTGACGTACAGAAGTAAATTAC
>NW_013666730.1:321983-322621 GCF_000517525.1 Limulus polyphemus | reverse complement strand
AAAGAAGGTCCATTTGATGTCAAAGATGGGCGTTCTATGACTGCATTTTGGTTTAAACGATGCCTTCTGAATGGAAAAAGAAGACAATCGTTCCTTGTTGGTGTATTCACCTCTATATAAAGCAGCATACTGCTTTTGTTGTCTTCTTTTTTCATCTACATGTGACATCCCATAGTCAGTCTGATTTCAAACCACAGGGTGGATTCTCTAAGTGGAAAAAATTGAAAAGTTGAATGCCCATGAAAATAGTGACAGTCATCGTGAGTCATTTGCTGCATTTGAAAGAAATTGAGCGCTGAATTCATCTTCAAAGTGGTATTGAAGAAGAGCTGCAAAGGCAAATTCAGCAAGAACAAATAAATGGAGAGATGTACTGCGACGGTTGCTGCGTTTTACACAATATTTAGCTTCTCAGAATCTTGCATTTCATGGTCATACTAAGGACATAACCTCAAACGGAAACCCTGGAAATTTCCTGTCACTTTTGCAGTTATTAGCAACGTATGATCCAGTAATGAGAGAGCATTTAGAGCGTGTTAAAAACAAGCACAAAATTAGAAGCGGATGGAATTTTATTGAGTGATTGTTGTTCACAATGTTATGATAATGCTGCTGTCATGTCAGGTCATCTGTCAGGC
>NW_013666730.1:320131-320983 GCF_000517525.1 Limulus polyphemus | reverse complement strand
CCTCTAGGCTTATATTATGTTATGACTATACCCTTCTCCACAGTGCGTGTGATTTTCAGTCGAGCAATTTCAGACTTGTCTCCTGTAGTGTTCGTGTAGTTAAACCTATTGAGTTTTTAAATGTGACTTAGCAACTGCCAGTAATTTATATGGTGCTCATAAGCATGATTTATTAGCATATACACTCATCTGCATTAATTTTCTTACTGTTGTGTCACATTAATTAACATGAGTATGGGTGATCTAAATAATGGCAGTGAAACCAGGTCCAGATGTGCCTAGCTAATCCTGAGTTGCAACTATAATTTATAATTTAAATATAATTTGTGGTTAGGAACTTAGGAAAGTAGAATGCTTCCTTTCATCTGAAAATTTGCATGTTGTAACTAAATAGTATAGTCAGTAGTTATTAATTTATTATTTTAGCCCATTATGTCGAAAAAAGAAAGTGGGGCACAGGGGCGCAAAAGACGTGCACAATTTGCAGCTTCGATGGTGGAGTCAAGCAAATTGATGAGAGCTTTCCTTGCTGGAAGTGATGACACCAGTAAGCCAGCATCTGTTCCTTTTGATGGCAGCAAAGAGCAAGATTGTGAACATGCTATTTCATTTGAAAAAGAAAACAATGAAGAAACTGTTCTCTGTCCTGTTGAAAGCTACAATAATAACAAACAAGAAGATTTCACTTTGTCAGAAACAAATCCACAGAATAGTGTTGCTAAGCTAAAAGAGGATGACCTAATAAATATTTTAACACACGGGGATATTGTATTTATGAAGCTTGATGCATCAGGCTCAGCAGTTGTAACACATGCCATCGCACAGAGATTGTTAGAGTTGGAGAACATGAAT
>NW_013666730.1:315248-319215 GCF_000517525.1 Limulus polyphemus | reverse complement strand
CAAAAGCACGAGAGGTTCATATAATGTAACCATGAATATCAGAATGCTACCTGTACAAGATCTAGTTAAGTTTCAAAACTAGGGATATAACAGAAATTTATTCTGCATGCTTGAAAGATTACTTTAGCTATATGACTTTGAACAATACTGGATGGCATAAATATCAAAATGGTTTACAAATTATGTAAGTACACTTAGGAGGCTATACTTCAATATTTCCAGGTTTACAGTTGTGATGTTATATTTTATATAACATCTGTTATATAGATGTTATATTGTGACTTTATTTTAGGCCTGTGTAAGGCAGTAATTAATTCTTTATGTTATTGTCATTAAGTGGGTAATGAGTCACAAAACAAATAATCAAAAGATTTCAGAGGTGGGGGCGCCAAAAGTGTCTTTGCCTCCGGGTGCTGAGAACCCTTGCTACGCCACTGGTCACCTTATAAATGTGGGCAAAATCAGAAACTACTAGGGTTCAGGTATAGATGTCCCCAATCTTGAACTACTGAAGAGCTGCAGATGAAAGGCAGTTAGTTTGCTGTACCCGACGCCACAAGGATTTTGTTCGGCTTGGAACACAATAACAGGAATAACTGTCATTCTTATGAAGCGTCCACAACTCAAAGTGTTCAAAGACTACGTGGTATGTCTTATTTTTAAGCAGTAAAACCTTTCAATGTGGTATGTTTACCCGGAACTCTTTTTTTTCTGTTTAACTGTTGCAAGATTTATTTCTATATCAAATAATTACGTATACTTTATTGAAAGTTTTGGATTACATTTGGATTAGGGAAAGAATATATTGCCATGCTTTGTATATTCAAATCATTAACGTATCGATAATGTCATAGAATAAACTTAACAGTGGCACAACGGTAAGTGTGAAAGCCTATAACACTAAAATCCGGGTTTCGATACCCTTGGTGGGCAAAGCACAGATAGCCCAACGTGTAAATTTGGACTTAACAATAAACAACTAATTAAAGCGGTAGTTTTTAATAGCAAATCAAAGATCGACATATGCGAAAGATTAGAATAATAATAATTACCATAAATAGTCATTTTGATTTAACAAGTTATTTAAAAGTAAGCTAGACTATTTATCTGACATATGAATAATGTTATTAATCATGGAAGGCTAATATAGATAGCCTGCTTAGGGAAAAGTTTTCTCTTTCCCCTCTGTTCATATTCATCATATAAATGTTTTAATATCTTAATGGTTTAACATTAGAAGAGTTTTAAAAAATAAGTCCCACACACTTATATGATGCTATAAACTAATATAATTTGATATAACACATACCTGAAAACGCCCCAAAAAAATCTGAAAATAAAATCACGGTTAGGACAAAAACAGACGTAATGTAGAACGTTCGTGATTAACGGTTCGATCTTGGCTTAACGCTCCATCGTTTCTGTTTCTTTGATATACACCTTTAACCACAGCATATAGTCGCTGGTGCACAAGAATAAGCCAAATGAGAAATGGGAAGTTATCAGAACAGCAGAGGAAAACATAAAAAGTGTATTTTTTACAATATTTCTACCTATACGTTTCATAGATTTTTTTTTAGCTAATTGTTTGTTTCAGAGTTTTCGTTCAAAGATATACAAAGTGTCATTTGCTTATAACAGTTCTTATATAACTTTGAGCTCAAAGAGGAAAGAAAGCTAGTCAAAAGTACCCACCGTTAACTCTTGGGCTACTCTTCTCTGGGCTACTAGTACTATTCGACCGTTGCTTATATATTGCACTCATAACTTCAAAGTGCGGAGCGAATTTTTGTGGCAATGGGCCATGGACCACAAATCCTCTTATTCACAGTCTGAAACATGCTAAACATTAGCCCTCGTCCAGTCCACTTTTGGTTGAAACAGATATTTTTATATACAATTTGTATTTTGAAAATGCTCAATTCATTAGTGCTTTTTTATTTTTAATTTTGTACTTTTCCCCATTGTGTACAAAGTGTAGATAGTTTATTGAAAAGATTTGCACCAAAATAAACATATTTTAATTTAGCCATTCTGAACAGTCGCTTTTTTATAATTAATAAGATTGCACATTAATTGGTCATTAGATTATGCAGTTTCCATTAATACGTTAACACTTGTTCAGTTATGTTATTTCCGTAAAACAATTATGAAACAGAATAGAATACAGAAACACCTATCTACTTACATTATTTCCATAAAGAAAAGCAAAGTTTGTTCAATAGATGACGCTACAAACACACTAAGCTTTCCCTAACATTTTTAAGGCTTACTACTTTTTTTGAAACAAAACGTTATTTTTTTAAAATTGTATCAGATGCTTTGAAGTCCAATTATTTATTTGAAATTTACCAAACCGTGGCAACAGAAGAAGAAGACAGCGAAACACTAATTCTGCATTTGAGATGCGTATCATCCTGCATGCATGAATAATTCTTTAATAACGTAAAACTAACTACCTGCCGGGATGCAGTTTACGTGATTACTTGTTTGAAAAAATACGTTTTCAAATAATTGTAGTTTTTCTTATTTAATGAAAGCAAAGAAATTAACCTTTAAAGATGCCATGGTAGGCTTTGTGCTTAATATCAAACAACAACAAGTCCTCTGCTTATTCAAAAGGCGTGAAAGAGTTATGATTGTAAAGTTTTCTTACGTCAAAAACACTTTGTTAAAACATTCACTTATTATATGTGACAGTTGCCAAAGCTTTAAACTTCCAGATATGCCTGTTAACACAGTTTTTAAATAGTTGCTGTTAGGTGTTTTGAAACTCGGGTATATGCGTTATGACAGTGCCTCCATTGCATTGTTAATATTTTTCGTCGAAGTCACGTTAGTGCTAAAGAAATTTCAAATATACAGAAAACAAAGTGAAACACATTTGTCGAAAATCCTCACAGTGTTGAACGGAACACGAGACGCTGGTAATTTAATTGTTCCTTTTGAATAAACCTTACTGTAGATGGCGCTGTGAAATATATGTTGGACATGACAGCATCACTTGTAGATTAGCAACTTAAAATGTGTGTATTAGTAAGAGTTGCCTGGCACAAATAATAGCTTATACGATTATAGCAAATTATGTCTAACAACACGATGTGCAAAGAACTGTCAGTTATAAAACTACTATATAGTTTAATTGTTTTAGGTTATTCTTTCAACCACTTGTAGGGAGATTACATAAAGCTTCACTGATAATAAGAAATTTTACATTACGTATTACTGTGTTAAACTAAAAAATATCATTCTGTTACAGATGTAAACAAAACTTAACTCAAATGAAATATTCAGGTGGTATTTCTAGCGATGCTAAAGAGTAAACCTATTTCTAATCTTGTATATCCTACAACATCAATCCTTATATTTGTCAAATAAACGAGCTTTTGTTAACAGTAAAATAGTGATTAAAAATGGAAAGCGTCCAAAAGCTTATCTTTAAACTATTTTTGCAATAATATGTTTCCAAGTTGATTGTTTGATGATACTTCCTTTGTTAGCGCGTTCTTATCATTTATTGTGCTAAATTATCACTATACTGTTGCATGTTGTCTTTAAGAATAAAACTACACAATGATCTATCTGTATTGTGCCTGTCGCAGGGATCACACCCGGAATGTTAACATTATAAGACTCGAAATTTACTACTGAGCCACAGAGAAACTATATTTTTGCATAGCAAAGCATAACTAATCTTGTTGTTTATTAAAACATCACTATATATTGTACACATATTAAAACACAACTACATATTGTTATATATTGAAACAGAAACGTAAGTCAATTAGGTCGTTAAGAAATTAATGTCGCGTTTTGGAACGCTTTCATTAACGCTTTCATAAGCCAAGTGATTTCTTTAGTCATGGCATTAACAACCTGATTGTAAGATGGATTTGTTTGTTTGTTTGTAATTAAACACAAAGCTACACAATGGGCTATCTGTGCTCTGTCCACCATGGGTATCGAA
>NW_013666730.1:312714-314589 GCF_000517525.1 Limulus polyphemus | reverse complement strand
TTACAACTGTTATCAAGGTTGATTTTTAGTTTCGTTACAAGTACATAGTTTGCTCTGATCGGAAGTTATTATTAATTATATTACATACTAGCTGGGGAACCCGTTCCCTGGACGGAAGTTATGTGATTTCATAATTAATGAAATGTTATCTTAGGACGTGAAAAGTTGCTTCCCTTACATGTTATTGTAAAAAACGCCCTTAAAAACTGTAAAACACAAAATGTGAAACCGCAAGTTTGCATGTACTCCCTGCCTGGACCTAATGAACCTCCATACGAATTTTGGTGAATATCCATCCACATCCTGCGAAGTAGTTACATGGGTATACAACAGACAACAGACCTAATTATATTTATATACATGTTACATACATCAGTATGTGTACCGTTACATATTGAATCATAATTATATATTGTTACGTACTAAAACATAACTATATTTTGACACATATTAAAACACAACTACATATTGTTACAAATTAAATCATTTCTACATATTGTCACATATCAAACATAGCTGCATATCATCTACAAATATTAGTTTGTTTTATCAACACTCGTGCAAAGAAATCTCTGTGCATCTTTATATTGCTATCAAAACCATAATTGCTGACATGTTACATCTTTAGTTGAAAAATTGATTCCACAGAGACATTCCATTGTCAAAATGTACAACATACATTAAAACCCTCCATATTACATTCACTCCACCTCCACTGTTAGTGCAAAATGTTGTCTTTAATCTAAAAATCATTATATATTGTTATACCTTCAGATGAGCTTTCGGTATATATTATATCGCCCTTTCAGCCGTGGGTGCGTTATAAGTGACGGTCAATCCCACTATTCGCTGGTAAAAGAGTATCCCAAGAGTTGGCGGTAGGTGGTGATGACTAGCTGCCTTCCCTCTAGTCTTACACTGCTAAATTATGGACGGCTAGTGCAATTCAAAACAAACAAACAGTATATATTTTAATGAAGACGACAAACAACTTCAGAAAAATGTTTAATCAACTGTACCCTCCATTTCGGCTTGCGTCTCGGGTCTAGGTCTACCAAACTGATTATATACTGATTGTTACGCCTTTAACTGATTTTCCAGTATATATTGGTACTTACATTGTTACGGCTTTAGGTGATTTTCCAGTATATATTGATATTCACATTGTTACGCCTTTAGGTGATTTTCCAGTATATATTGATACTCACATTGTTACGCCTTTAGGTGATTTTCCAGTAAATATTGATATTTATTCAACTAATGGTGTACTTACATTATATTTCTTTCAACCAAACAATGTGTCTAAATTGCACTTTAATGAAAACAATTGCCACATTAGGGCTTTTAACTAACACATCACTACACATAGGTAACTATTCAACTAAAAACGTGTATACGTTACCCCTTCGATGAAACATTTAGAATGCAGCGTCCTTAACACGTGTTTACTTGTCTAACGCTATGATTAGTCATCGACTGTTGACATGAACGTTCGTTGACTTAGTGTGGAGTTAACATAGTGCATAAATAAAAACCTTACTTTGTTGCTAAGTCTTTAGACTCTTTTAAAAAACTGTAGTTATTAATACTTTTCTAAAAACTGCAATTCGATGCTTTTCCGAAAACTCTAGTTCTTAATGTTTGTCAAAAAACTGTAGTTGTTAACATCTAAAAACTCTAGTTGTTTGTCGAAAAACTGTAGTTGTTAACATCTAAAAACTCTAGTTCTTAATGTTTGTCGAAAAACTGTAGTTGTTAACATCTTCTAAAAACTCTAGTTCTTAATGTTTGTCGAAAAACTGTAGTTGTTAACATCTAAAAACTCTAGTTCTTACTGTTTGTCGAAAAACTGTAGTTGTTAACATCTAAAAACTC
>NW_013666730.1:311218-312155 GCF_000517525.1 Limulus polyphemus | reverse complement strand
AAAACTATAGTTCTCTCCCTGTGTAATTTACTCAACAACATCAAACCTGTAATCAAAACTATAGTTCTCTCCCTGTGTAATTTACTCAACAACATCAAACCTGTAATCAAAACTATAGTTCTCTCCCTGTGTAATTTAAACAACATCAAACCTGTAGTCAAAACTATAGTTCTCTCCCTTTGTAATTTACTCAACAACATCAAACCTGTAATCAAAACTATAGTTCTCTCCCTTTGTAATTTACTCAACAACATCAAACCTGTAATCAAAACTATAGTTCTCTCCCTTTGTAATTTACTCAACAACATCAAACCTGTAATCAAAACTATAGTTCTCTCCCTGTGTAATTTACTCAACAACACTGCCATATGTCTCCTATTTTCCACAAAACAGAAACGAAGTGCGCCATCTTTCGCAATATATAAACTTCATCGTTCGTACTTTACAGCTGTGCTCATATAAAGAAAGAATACTTTTTTTTTACGTTTTAATATTATAGGGCAAATTATCTACACACTAGCGTATAGCCCGTCAAAATGACGGGCAAGTACTACCACTCCCACCCCACAGTATAGCCTAACTTCACAATTCAAAGCTAACTGAAATATATAAATTTTGCGAAATCAAGCTTGACCAACAAAGAAGCAGAAAAATGCAGTCGAGGCAGTCAAACGTTGGAAAGTTTCTTTGAGAGCCAATCAAAATTAAGATCATTCATGAAATGAATTCGTGGCGTATTCATGGAATAATTATTGGTATAATTCATTTAGATTAACAATTTCTAATATATAGAACAGCCAGTACGTTTTGGTAACACTATGTTCCAACAACGGCTTTTATGTCATGTTGCTCAGCAGCAAAGGTATAACCTAATATTGTTGTTAGTCTATGTACTGAAAGTATAAAATGAAATGTATAGACAACAAAACTGGAAAAA
>NW_013666730.1:298409-310226 GCF_000517525.1 Limulus polyphemus | reverse complement strand
TACTTTCATGATAAATTTTAGGCACTTTGCTCTAGGCTAGGCAATCCCACACTACGTCTTTACTTTAAGTTTATTATACCAATACTCACTACACTTATAAGGTTTCACGACACCCTTGCACCCCGTCACTAAAATCGCAATGGGCAGACAGCATTCGAACTATTCTATCTGGATTAATGCATTTTGGCTTTTATGACTCTTCCTATTTCGAAAAACTAAGCGTGACATGACGTGACACATACTGGCTTTTATATAGGTTAGATCATTTGAGTGGTATATATGGTTCGATTTAGTAAGAAACTGAATAAAAATTTCTGAAAATGTAAGAAAAATCTATACACTACTTTCAAAGTATTTTATGAATGTTAGAAGTAAGAGGCGTATAAAACATTTTTTCTCCTTTACATATGAAAAAATAACAAGGCAAGGCTATTAAAATTATACCTCAAAGTTCTCATACTCGTATAAATTTGTATTAACTTGATAAAATTAACTAGTTTACAAAGACACAGAAGAAAAATGTTTGTGCTATTTTGAACAAACGCTCTTCTTCGTAAGTACGAAAGTAATTTTAAACAATTCTAATAAGTCAGATTTTTTAATGCAGTCTACACACGTAGTATGATCAGTGAAACTTAATAAAATGGCTGTCAGTAATGTTTTACTATAGCCATTGTAGTAGTTGTTGTGTTATTTTAACAATGTACAGGCACTGAATGATAAGTTATTATTAATAGAAGCTGTTAATGTTAACAATATGGTTCATGTGCGAAAAATAAATGGCACATTATTACATTATTACCATTAGTAGTTCGTATATTAACTAAATATGTGCGAGTACTTATGATAACTTATTACTACTATAGTAGTTGGAATGATAATAAGTTGATTTACTGTCGATATGCAGACATCACAAATTCAAAATTTCCTTACATAGTATAAGAATTTATTGACACAAGTTTCTACACTTAGTTACAAGTTATATCACGGTTTGTCCAATCATGAACCCCGCTAATCCTTCCGTCATACATAATCATATTTGTTCATAGGCTAGGCCCAGAATTTGCAAGATAATTAGTTTAGCTGGTTTTAATGTCTTTTCTGGTATACTGGTTATGTTTGTGGACATAAAGATGATGGAAGCTTTGGTTTTCCTTTTCTATCAATGGGACTCACCAAAGAAAGTGGGTAATATGACATTTAAATGTCTTTGTAGGTTTTAGAATTGTAATATAGTTTTAGCAAAGCTAGTTCTTGGTAAAGGAATAGGTCGAACTGAAAGAACTAGAAATAACCTTTAACATTGTTCTAAATCTTCGTCTTGGTCATAGAAATTTACTGTCCATGATTCGTTAGTTCAATAAAGTGTTATTTTACTTAACAATTAATTGTTTGTCAGACTCTTTTTTATTTCTGGTCGTGTGAGACATTTACACTTCACATACAGATAATATTAAATCTTCTGCTTTCTGGGCTATAGCTTAACTGTCGATAATACTATATATATGATAGAACTAATTCTTATCTTATTCTCAGTTGTTGCCATAAAGTTAGAGTGAAACCGTCATATTTGTCAAATCTCATTTTTGTGTTAACATTGGATCTAGTGGTTGAAGTAACTTATAAGTTACTCCCAGGTCTCACTTTTAGTGTTAATGTTGGATCACATGCTTGAACTAACTTACGTTATTCCTAGATTTCACTTTTAGTGTTAAGTTTGAGTTGCATGTTTGAATTAAGTTATAAGTTACTATATATTTCAATTTTAGGGTTAAGGTTGGGTTGCATGTTTGAAATAAGTTATAATATATTCATAGATCTCACTTTTAGTGTTAAGGTTCGATCACATGCTTGAATTAAGTTATAATCTACTCCTATATTTCACTTTTAGTGTTAAGGTTCGATCACATGCTTGAATTAAGTTATAATCTACTCCTATATTTCACTTTTAGTGTTAAGGTTGGATCAAATGCTTGAACTAACTTATAAGTTACTCGTATATTTCACTTTTAGTGTTAAGGCTGGATCAAATGCTTGAACTAACTTATAAGTTACTCGTATATTTCACTTTTAGTGTTAAGTTTGGATCAAATGCTTGAACTAACTTATAAGTTACTCGTATATTTCAGTTTTATTGTTAAGGTTGGGTTGCATGTTTGAATTAAGTTATAATATATTCATAGATCTCACTTTTAATGTTAATGTTGGATTACATGCTTGAATTAAGCTATAATCTACTCCTAGATTTCACTTTTAGTTTTAAGAATTACTGCTATGATAAAATTGATTGAGAAGAATCATGTTGCAGAGGACGAGTATTGAGAGTTTATCATATCTTAACAAGTCAACTGTCTTTTTTCGTGCCTATTCGATATTTTAAAAAATGCTGGCAAGTGGCATGATATTTCAATACCACTGCACTTAATATAAGAGCGCCATTAGCCTCAAAATATCAGTGAGGTTTGTGGTATCTGGATAACCAATCAGATCGCTTAACCGAAAACTAAATTAAGAAGGCATTTCAATGATCTGCGGCGTTTCTAAAGCTGTATCACCTGCAGAAAGCGTGGCTTATGCGTAACAGTAACAGATGCTGAACGTATAAAACTTAGGTTGAGCACGTGAATCTACTCAACACATAACCTTTGTTTAATCCGCTGTATGAGGCAAATGATATATACAGATGGCACGTGCTCTACCTACCTTTGCCGAAATGAAGCACGCGTCTTCTGCCAGAAGCTGTCAGTTACTCATGGTTCGATGCTTTTCGTGCAGCGAGCACGCTTACGCGCTGGGCATCTGTTACATACATGTAATTGTTGTGGTCTGTTGTGTTGGCTTGCCCTCTGACACCTGGGACCTCAAGGCTTTATCCGAAATGTTTTCATATTGTAAGAGTTGACCATTTCGAGCCTCAGACGTATACACTAACAAAGACATCTAACTCTTACACCATACTCTTTCAATTCTCCAGTAGAATGGTAGGTCAGGGTTCATAACAATAGATAAATTAAGGTGGAAAGTGCATTGAAAATAAAAACGCCTCTTCGAGGAAAATTCTCAGACAGCTGAAGAAGAATTACATACTTACACGCGAAACGTTTATGAACATGGTTACAGTTCCTATTAAGATCATACGATTTCCAAAGTTAAAGCATAAGTTCCATAACTGTTTGGATAACAATTCACACCAACTACTCAAAGATTTAAGTTTAACGTCTCAGGAAGTGTGTCTAAACTTCTATTGCTACTTGCTAAGCCTATTCTGTTTCTAATTATTATTGTTCTAGACTCTGTAAAGAGAAGCCATGATTTAGCACATGAAATATAAGTCCGGAGTCCTTAAAGAATAAACCAGTAAGTTTTTAAGTGTGTTTTTCATGAAAAGGACGTCAATAGTACATAATATTCCGAATTTTAAAAAATGTAGTTAATTCCTAAACTGCAATTAGCAAGAAACTTCATTGTATTATGTGCTGCGTTGTAAAAATCATTTGTTTTAGGTAAGGCAAATACACATCGACTTGGGATTAAACACTGTCACCAAGCATTTCGCCCTTTCAGCGGGGGAGGGGGCGTTATGATATTATGATCTATTCCACTGTTACAAGGTAAGAAGTAGCTCAAAAGCTGGCAGGCAGTGGGTGGTGTTTCAAAGCTGGCTTCCGTCTCGTTTGTCACTAAAATCTAGGACGGGTAGTTCAGATTATCCTTGAACAGTTTTGCACGAAATTCAACAAACAAACTTGCATCATTGTTTATTTCAAATGTCCCACCAGAGGCTCAGCAGTAAGACTGAAGGTTTATAACTAAAAACCGGGTTTCGATACTCGTTGTTGACAGAGCACAGCTAACCAAATTGTGTAGCTTTTCGCTTAACTACAAACAAACAAATAAAACCTTATTCGAATCTGTATGTTTAAAATGGATTGTGTCTTACTTGCACAATTTTAAGTTGAAGATATAGACAGAAAGTAAGCATTGGTTGCCGTTATTTATATATGACAGAGGTATTAGGACTTGTGGACGTTTTTGATAACCTATACTTTTTTGTTCAAATACATATACAAGCAAAAACTGAAGCTCGTGGAGACTACTTGTAAACCAGTTTCTGATTTTTCTTTGTTCACTATTTCGCACAAAGGTACTTGAAATTACTTAATATGATACAATATGTAGATCCAACCAACAATGACAGGCATATAAACAAGTCGGTTATTTTAGGGTTAAGAAAACTATCATCCTGCCCCGTATAAATCTGTACAAGGCGATAACTTCAGGGTTAATAAAAGTACCATCCTACCCCATACAAATCTGTGCAAATCGATAATATTAGGGTTAAGAAAAGTATCATCCTGCCCCATATAAATCTGTACAAGACGATAACTTCAGGATTAATAAAAGCACAATTCTACCCCATAGAAATCCGTAGAAAATGGTAATTTTAGGGTTAATAAAAGTACCATCCTACCCCATACAAATATGTGCAATGCGATAATATTAGGGTTAAGAAAAGTATCATCCTGCCCCATATAAATTTGTACAAGACGATAACTTCAGGGTTGATAAAAGTACCATTCTATCCCATAGAAATCCGTATAAAACTGTAATTTTAAGGTTAATAAAAGTACCATCCTATCCCATACAAATATGTGCAAAGCGATAATATTAGGGTTAAGAAAAGTATCATCCTGCCCCATATAAATTTGTACTGTATTCGCGTAAAGCACTACGTCTTACATATTCCTTTAAATCGGATCCCTTGACCATTACATAAACTGTGTGCATATTTAGCTTTGAAGTTAATTCACACAGTATAAAGAACAAACATTTTATTTATTTATTTTGATTGTATTCAGTAATAAGCATAGCGTATAAAAACACCTTACAATTACACAACTGGCGGGAAAAGTCATATTCTAATTGTGTGCAAAAAACAAGAGGGAATCCTCAATAGCCACAGCATTTGAAATTCTTTTAGGAGGATTACAGTAAATTAATTTAGGATACCTTGGTCGGGGTCATTTACATCAATGGAAAGGGTTTGACCTCCTAAGTCCAAAACTGTAATTAAATCTCAAATCAGTCAAGAAGTGACGGAGCTATGAGCTAAAAGTTTGTAGTTGAAAAACACAGAGCCATTCTATGAACCGCTGTGCAGCGGCTAATAAAAGTGTCCTTTAAATAAACCTTATAAAGTAAGCACACGTCTGAGTAACTGTAGACACAGCGTGCGAAACTAACGCATATTTATTCATTTGCATGTTGTACAAAGTGAGTTGTTGTTTTTTATCTTTTTAAGTAGATCTTCAACGACATCCTCAACCGAAGAACTGATCTGAAATAGTTAACTGTTATGTAAACAGTTAGAAAAACCCTTTGTTTTTTTCCTGGATATTTTTCGAACTCTTGCACAATCTCGTTGGTAATGGGGTAAATTCATCTCGCATGTTGGTAGCGAGATTATTAGTCTTAGCTAACTTTTCAAAGTAACAAAAAAAAAGTCTCGTTTTCTTGCTTGGCCTACGCGACTATTATCTTAAAAGATTCACGTGCATGCCACACTCGCAGCCCACCTTGCTAATCTTCAAAAAACAAGTGTGACAAGGCAAGCAGCCAGAATATATTATATGAGCATAGAGATGCGTTAGAAACCGCGAGCTAACCAGTAGTTCTAGTCTAGTATCCAATTCCAAGCCAACTGGTACCATCGCCTGCAAACCGGTTTCTCCATTTATACGCGAACAGGACTATTGACTGCTTTGTGTCTCCTATTGTGTGTGGATAAAATAATGATATTGAAAAGTATAAATTCATAGACAGTCCACAGTGGTCGTTTCTTACTAAGGGCATTCCCTTTATCTGAGATTAACTCAGTGTGATGGTTAATTTGAGTATGTTGGTGATTAAACTAGTGCAATGCATCTATAGCAACGACGATATTTTAAACTAATTCCTCGTGATAAATTACAGTGATATTCTACAGCGACAATGCTTTATTGGAAAAAATCGATAACTTATATGAATTATGTCAGTTTATTTGTGCAAAGCTACAGGTATGGCTAGCTGAGCTAGCCTGACCGTTCCTAATTTGGAACTAATAGACTAAAAGGAAGGCAGCTAGTCAACAAAGCCAACTCTTAGGCTACTGATTTCTGATTGATTAAATGGTGGGATTTCAACGTCACTCTTAAAGTGGACCCCCTGCCCCGAAATGCGGAACGTTTTTTTTTTTTCAGCAATGGGACGCAAACCATGAACTTCGGTTTCACAGCCCGAGCTCGCAAACCACTAGTTCCCTTCCCAGCTAGTTTAGTAAATATTTGAACGTAAAAGAAATGATAGCTGATGAATAACATAAAGTTGACACAATTTATATGTTTACAGCTTTTAAGTTGACACAATTTATATGTTTACAGCTTTTAACAAAATACCGTTTATGGGTTTGCTGACGTTTTTCCTGAAAATGTCTAAAAAAATCAACACAATTTTTATACAATGATCAAGTTGCCCTCGTGCAATTTAACACTTCTTAGTGTAAAGGTAGTAAAACTCAATAAAAACTCCTAAAACAGATTGCTTTACCAAAACATGGGATTAGTTAGTTGTAGCTGACTTAATTACGTTTTTGAAGAAAATACTGGTCACATTAGCTCTGGCTATTGGCCAAAACAACCAATAATTCTCATCGGTAAAACATTAAACCATGCCTAATGATTTATATTTCTATCTCAACTTTATTTAAGACCTCGATGTACAGTTGGCTGGTTGTGGCCTAGATGTTAGTGGATCAGGAGGTCTAAAGTTCGAGATGCAATATGCCACTAAACACACCCACACTTTCAATCATGGAGCATTTATAATTGTAGCAGTGAATCCTGTTATTTTGTTAAGAGAAGCCGCACAACTAAATTTGTTGCCCTCCATCTGATCAGCAATTCTAAATTAGGGATAGCTATGCCAGACTATAAGGATCTGTGGCCTGACTAGTTCATCTGTTGAATAAGGTGAAGCTCGGGTCGAAAATATTAAATTCCAAGTTGTAAAAATCTATAGTATATACAAATATATACCCCTTCTCTTTCTTTTTGGCAACGTTGAGACATTGTAAGATTTTTAGAATGTGTAAGATTGTGACACTTTGGTAAACGTATTATACTGTCAGGATAACATATCCTAATTACTAAGTTTCCATACTAGTCTATTCATTTAAGATATAACTAACAAAGACCTAACTTGTAAATTTCAAATTTAAATATTCTAGCGTTTTGTTAGCTATGTGAAATTTGTAGTATTTCATTATTTAACGAAATTTGTAACGATAGTATCAAACATAAATTTAATGAGAGCAGTGAACTTTTGGTAATGTGGAGGAAAATCACAATCCGTACAGCTTAGAAAGCGGGTTGCACTGAAAGACGAAGATCGTGATATACTTGTAAACTCGTAAACGACTATCACTACGTGTTTGTTAACAAAGTTTTAACGATCTTCTCGTCTGACTACAATCAGAATAATGTACCATGAAACACGAGCGAACCTCGAGAATCAGTGATAGAGATTTCAGATTTACCGTGTATTGTCTGTGGACAAAGCAGTGAATTTGAGTGTAATTTAACGTACAGGTGAGCTCTTTTCTCAACTATAGAAATATATATATCTTTCCATTGTAATATATAAAATATTTCCTTCATATTTCATGTGTGAAAATAGAAGTACTATATTTGTACAAATATTAGTAACAAACTCTCAACAAAGAAAAAGTGGTGTGAAATGAAATGATTGTGAATATTTTTGTTGTAAAATACTAATTAAACACAAATGCATCTTGTAATATGTTTTTATTTGTCTTTTATCTGTATCGTGGCCGTTCCTCATCAGCTCAACTAATATTCTGGGTTCGATTTCCTCGCTCAATATGGAGCAGATAGCCCATTGAGTAGCTTTGCTATAAAACAAACAAACAGAAGTAACGTATTCATGAATTTCGCGTAAACCATCATAAACATCGCACAATACTCAAGTAATTAAGCATCATCTACACAAAGATGATAAGAAACATGTGTTTGTTGTTTATATTTTCAGAGACTATATTCTAAGAGAAACTGTGAATCAATTCAATACAGGTTTGTTTGTTTTTTCAAAGGTTCTGATATTCAATCGTTTTACTAGCAACATGCTTGTACAGCTAAGTACTTTTCAGAAAACCAAAAACACTTTGAATATGTTAATTGGTAATAATAATAATGCATCTGTTCCTCTCGACTATCAAAGAAATGCGTTTATTTACAAAGCTCGGCGTTTCCCTCAGCCTTAAATACTAACTCTATACTCCACTATGCAAATAAATAGGGACCGACAGAAATATAAAATTATTATTTCAGAGTTTCGTAGAAAGATAACGAGCCGTTCCCTCAACAAGCGTAAGATATCCTCGCGAGTCATTCAAATAGCAGTCTTAAAATTTTGACTCCAGAAATGGAAAGTATCGGTGTCAATAATTCACAGAGCATTTTTATTTTAAATCTGAAATTAAACCTGAATTATTCAAACGAAATAAAACACGTGTACATAAGTAAATTCAAGACGTGTGCTTTAGGGAAATAACACTTTTAAAAACGGTGTTTTCATTTTGAAGTTGCTCCAAACTGTCTCATTTTAGATTCTAAAATTTCATAGAATATCACTGTGATGCAGTAACAGAACTAGAAAGATAACATGTACATGGAGTTTTTAATTCATCTTAAATATTACACTTCTGTTGTTGCAATCGTCCACCGTATGTATACTCAACATATTATCAAGTAGTGAGATTTTTGCTGACCATGGTCTGCTAGAGAAACGTGATTGGAATCAGTTACCTGATTTTCATTTTTTCAACTCCATTACGTCATTTGCAGTCTGACTGGATCCTTAAATGTCAAAAGGTTAACGTTCTTTTGTCTCAGAGTGGCATGTAGTTTGCAACACGGTGTTTTAATTAACTTTATTTTTAATAACGCTTTTATCTTAGGGTGGGCATGTAGTTTGTAAGATTAGTTTCAAATTTGACATTTTTAACTGAACGTGGGTTTGTAGCTTGCAATATTAGTTTCATATCTTAGGGTGGGCATGTAGTTTGTAAGATTAGTTTCAAATTTGACATTTTTAACTGAACGTGGGTTTGTAGCTTGCAATATTAGTTTCATAGCTTAGGGTGGGCATGTAGTTTGTAAGATTAGTTTAATAGTTTTAGAACTTTTATCTGTAGCTTTCAATATTACTTTCGTAGCTTAAGTCTTAAAATATAAGCTGCACATATACCATACGGTTCTCTTCTTTCAGCTTTCACAACGTCAATCTCACTGAATCGCAAACTTTGTTTGACATTAAAGCACAAAATAAATAGTTGGTCTCCCCAGTAAAAACAAAACACATAGATGAAATTCTAAGTCATTCTTAAATATAGTGGTTATCATCTTTTAAGATGTTTTCAGGAAATATATATTTTTAAATATTTCTTTCAGACAAATGTTGCTGAACATTCTATAGACGCGACTCAACCGCATTTCAGAACTTCCTCAAGACACCTCAGTATGTATTAGGTGTAATATTACATCACGAGTATTCTGTTTTCTCAAAATACCGCAATGAATAATAGGTGTAACATTACATTACTAGCATTCTGTTTTCTCGGAACACCGATAAGAGTAATATTACATCACAAGTGTTCCGTTTTTCTCGGAACACCACAATGAGCAATAGGGGTAATATTACCTCAATAGTGTTTCGTTTTATCGGAGCACCGCAATGAGCAATAGGGGTAATATTACCTCAATAGTGTTTCATTTTATCGGAACACCGCAATGAGCAATAGGGATAATATTACCTCAATAGTGTTCCGTTTTATCGGAACACCGCAATGAGCAATAGGGGTAATGTTACCTCAATAGTGTTTCGTTTTATCGGAACACCGCAATGAGCAATAGGGGTAATGTTACCTCAATAGTGTTCCGTTTTCTCGGAACACCGCAATGAGCAATAGGGATAATATTACCTCAATAGTGTTTCGTTTTATCGGAGCACCGCAATGAGCAATAGGGATAATGTTACCTCAATATTGTTTCGTTTTATCGGAACACCGCAATGAGCAATAGGGGTAATATTACCTCAATAGTGTTTCGTTTTATCGGAGCACCGCAATGAGTAATAGGGGTAATATTACCTCAATAGTGTTTCGTTTTATCGGAACACCACAATGAGCAATAGGGGTAATATTACCTCAATAGTGTTTCGTTTTATCGGAACACCGCAATGAGCAATAGGGATAATATTACCTCAATAGTGTTCCGTTTTCTCGGAACACCGCAATGAGCAATAGGGGTAATATTACCTCAATAGTGTTCCGTTTTCTCGGAACACCACAATGAATAATAGGTATAATATTACATTACAGGAAGACTGAATGTAGTTTTATTCGTGTCATGCTTTACTGGCCCAATACGGGTTTCCGCTAACAAGGGTGTATAATAGCATTTCATATGTACCACACCTGCTAGTCAAGAAAAAGTTCTTAACGTCCTTATTGACGTTAATGGAACACATCTACAACTCCACTCTTTTTATAATTGTATTTTATGCGATTATGGAATATTCCTACAATTTCACCCATTTCTTTTGCTTCTATGCGGTTATAGAGTATTCTTACAGCTTCACCTTTTATTTTTGTTCTATGCAATTATAGAATATTCTAACAGCTTCACCTCTTTTATTTTCCCTGTATTCGCTAATGAAACATATCTACAGCTTTGCACGTATACTTTTCCTGTATTCACCAGTGAATATATCTAAAGCTAGACACGTTTATTTTTCCTGTATTCGCCAGTGAATATATCTAAAGCTAGGCACGTTTATTTTTCCTTTATTCGCCAGTGAATATATCTAAAGCTAGGCACATTTATTTTTCCTGTATTCACCAGTGAATATATCTAAAGCTAGGCACGTTTATTTTTCCTGTATTCGCCAGTAAATATATCTAAAGCTAGGCATGTTTATTTTTCCTGTATTCGTCAGTAAATATGTTTAAAGCTAGGCACGTTTATTTTTCCTGTATTCGCCAGTGAACATATCTACAGCTTTGCAGTTTCATTTTTTCTGTATCCGCTTTCAATATTCCTGTGTACACTTATGAAATATGTCTACAACATCCCTCTTTAGTTCCCCATTTTTTTGGTATTTCTCAGGAATTTTAAGATACAAACTAAAATATTTTCAGGCCTGAAAAAGAAGTATTATACTTAAACCAAATGTTTCGTGAGTAGTAAGACACCGTGTGTATAAACAAACAGGATATCCATGCACATATATAATTTTAAGACGTTATAAGTCGTATATTTTTATAGCAAAAACAATCGCCTAGGTTTTGCAGGCACGTATTGCAGAGCGTCTTACGGTAACCAGCTGGACAGGCAGATTTCGAACTCACCATAAGGTTGTCTAGTAACCTGGCAGCCTTCCAAGGTGTACCAGGTGCTATTGTTTATTGAAGACAAAAACTTTCAGATGAAGCAACGCGACGTTACAGTTTTATCATTAAACCCGCGTGAAGAGAAGCACGTGTGCTATCTCGCGGCAACACTGAGTAACGATATCGGTCCTGGTCAGTGATATCCCGAGCATATCTAAATTTCACGGCAACTTCTTTGGCATCTTATGGCCGTTGAATTTATCACGACATTGCTAGAACTGAATAACTAAGTCTCTGTCCAACGTAAGAAACAATCACCGGTATAGATAAATAAAATGACGATTTCACGCATGCAAGTTTTTTTTCTATGC
>NW_013666730.1:296499-297631 GCF_000517525.1 Limulus polyphemus | reverse complement strand
AGGTGTTCCTAAGAAAAGCATGGTCTAAATTAATACAGACGAGTAAGTGTTCCTAAGAAAAGCATGGTCTAAATTAATACAGACGAGTAAGTGTTCCTAAGAAAAGCATGGTCTAAATTAATACAGACGAGTAGGTGTTCCTAAGAAAAGCATGGTCTAAATTAAAACAGACGAGTAGGTGTTCCTAAGAAAAGCATGGTCTAAATTAATACAGACGAGTAGGTGTTCCTAAGAAAAGCATGTGACTCGGAGCATATTACTCTGCTCTAGAGATACTTGAAACAAATAAGTCGTGGAGCGCAATAAGAAATGTTATAAAACACATAAAATTGCCTGTACTATACCCTAACTCCCCGGAGCCAAGAGAAGCAAGAGGTACAAAAGCATGGACAAGAGGGCACTGCCTCCCCTGGAAAATGAGGAACATGATTTTTTCTTTATTCTTTCAGCTTATGGATATTAATTTACAATTTTTTTCTTCACTTCACAATTTTACACTACCTTGCTCCCCCCCCCCGGAAAAATGTCTGCGGACCCCCACGTTCAAAAGTGCAAGTAGACCTATAGCGTAACCTTGCAATTTCAAAGTTATATGTAACATCTGATAAAATATTTCCAGACCATTAAAAAAACTTTGCTTCAAAAATATATTACGTAGGAAATATTAATTTTTCGTTGATCATTTTCATTATGCATCCCCTCCCCCCCAAGGCTCAACGGTAAGTCTGAGGGCTGATAACGTTTTGATGCCCGTGGTGGGCAGAACATAGACAGCGTCTAATGTAACAGCAACACTGTAGCTTTTCAAGTTAATAATAAACAAACAAGCAAAAAAATCATCCTCATAAAGTTTCACTAAGTTGCTGTCATGACCTCTATCGGCTGTGAACAGTGTGTGACAGTTATGTCTTAACATCCTCTGAACCCAGTACCTCAGTGGTAAGTCTGAAGGCTTATACTGCTAAAAACCGGGATTCGATACCCGTGGTGGGCACAGCACAGATATCTCATTCTGTAGCTTTGTGCCTAACGAGAAATAAACAAGCACTCTGAACTAGCTTAGGTATTTTTCATTTTGTTCGATGTATTTGAGCTGTGTTGACCCTTATAAAGCTTGAGATAGCCTCTTGTT
>NW_013666730.1:274752-295784 GCF_000517525.1 Limulus polyphemus | reverse complement strand
CTAACGTTGTACTATCAGGTGTGATCTACAGGTGTTACCATTGTTTAACTTACAGCTAACGTAGTACTATCAGGTGTGATCTACAGGTGTTACCATTGTTTAACTTACAGCTAACGTAGTACTATCAGGTGTGATCTACAGGTGTTACCATTGTTTAACTTACAGCTAACGTAATACTATCAGGTGTGATCTACAGGTGTTACCATTGTTAAACTTACAGCTAACGTAGTACTATTAGGTGTGATTTACAGGTGTTACCATTGTTTAACTTACAGCTAACGTAGTACTATCAGGTGTAATCTACAGGTGTTACCATTGTTTAACTTACAGCTAACGTAGTACTATCAGATGTGATCTACAGGTGTTACCATTGTTTAACTTACAGCTAACATAGAACTATAAGGTGTGATCTACAGGTGTTACCATTGTTTAACTTACAGCTAACGTAGTACTATCAGATGCGATCTACAGGTGTTACCATTGTTTAACTTACAGCTAACGTAGTACTATCAGGTGTGATATACGGTTGTTACCATTGTTAAACTTACAGCTAACGTTGTACTATAGGTGTGATCTACAAATGTTACCATTGTTAAACTTACAGCTAACATAGTACTATCAGGTGTGAACTACGGGTGTTACCATTGTTAAACTTACAGCTAACGGAATACTATCAGGTGTGATCTACAGGTGTTACCATTGTTAAACTTACAGCTAACGTAGTACTATCAGGTGTGATCTACAGGTGTTACCATTGTTTAACTTACAGCTAACGTAGTACTATCAGGTGTGATCTACAAGTGTTACCATTGTTTAACTTACAGCTAACGTAGTACTATCAGGTGTGATCTACAGGTGTTACCATTGTTTAAGTTACAGCTAACGTAGTACTATCAGGTGTGATCTACAGGTGTTACCATTGTTTAAGTTACAGCTAACGTAGTACTATCAGGTGTGATCTACAGGTGTTACCATTCTAAAATTCCATATCAGCTACAACTGTCAGAAGCTAACTGTCATGCTGCTGTTGTCGTACTCTTAGTGCAGAGCTACACAATGGGCTATCTGCACTCTGTCCTCTGCTGAGAATCGAACCTCAGATTTTAGCGTTCTATGTCCGTAAACTTACCGTTTTTCCACATGGAGAACGTTAACAGTGAACCCTTAAGTATCATCACTACTATCTGAGACATCTTTAATCACTCTTGCCATCTTTCACCTGCATATATATTATTTGATCATATCATCAGTGAAAAAAGCCATCTTAATAAACGTAGATCAATAATAGAATAAATTTTTGTTTTAAAGCGCAAAACCACACAATGGGTTATCTGCGCTGTGCCCAACGCGAGAACCAAATCCTGACATTCAGCGTTATAAGACCTCTAGTTTACCAGGCTTACCTAAGCCGTTGGGCGCAAAATAGTGAAACACTATGATTCACAATGTTTACCAATTTGGCTAGCCCCTTCTACCTTTTTTTATTACCGTATTAACTGAAGTCAAATGCAATTAGGGGAAGTACCCATCATTAAATATTAGTTTCAGAGGAAACTTTAATATACAATGAAGGCTTAGTTAAAACTAGACTCGGGTCAGGTTTTAATCAGTTTAAAGCTTAAAAATTTGAATAGGCAGGATACATACCAATTCTTGTCTCAAGTAAAAATAAAATAACCTTAGAATCAGTAAAAATAAAATTGTTTGTACGGTAAAGTCTCAAGTAAGAAGAAGCAGTCCTAGAATTAGTAAAAACAAATGTTTGTAAAGTCTCAAGTAAGAAGAAGTAGTCCTACAATTAGTAAACTAATGTTTGTACAGTAAAGTCTCAAGTAAGAAGAAATAGTCATAGAATTAGTAAAAACAAATGTTTGTAAAGTCTCAAGTACGAAGAAGTAGTCTAGAATTAATAAACTAATGTTTGTGCAGTAAAGTTTCAAGTAAGAAGAAATAGTCCTAGAATTAGTAAAGCAAATGTTTGTAAAGTCTCAAGTAAGAAGAAGTAGTCCTAGAATTAGTAAACTAATGTTTGTGCAGTAAAGTTTCAAGTAAGAAGAAATAGTCCTAGAATTAGTAAAAACAAATGTTTGTAAAGTCTCAAGTAAGAAGAAGTAGTCCTAGAATTAGTAAACTAATGTTTGTGCAGTAAAGTTTCAAGTAAGAAGAAGTAGTCCTAGAATTAGTAAAAAAAATATTTGTACAGTAAAGTCTAAATAAGGAAAACTAGTCCTGGAATTAACAAAAATATTGTTTGTACAGTAAAGTCTCAAGTAAGAAGTAGTTCTAGAATTAGTAAAAAAAAATAAAACAATTTCCGGAATTATATACTTAAGTCTTCACTGTTCACTTGTTCGGAACAAATATTTTATTGTTCTTAAGTTTTTGAAATTTGTTGACAGAATAATAGCAGGCGTGTAAAAAAGACAAAAATAAGATAAAAAAATGGAAGGAAACGAATATTCTCCTTGTTTTGATAGATGTAAGGAGTTAGTGTTGTTGTTTTTTTAATGGTGCAATTTAACTGTCTCCTGCCTCGGCAACGATTGTTAGCCTTCCTTCCGTTGCATATTTGTGGCACGTGCCTCCACTGGGAATGACATTCGAATTCTAAAGGTTCCGCTAGCTGAAAAAGACATTTTCGCTACAAGTAAGTTTCTTTTCTCATTTTTATGAATACTCTACAACTTTACTTTTATTCCTATTCCAGTGTTAAACGGTCTAAAATGACTTGGATGTGTTTCTAAGTTTTGGTTATTCCCCGTTTTTCTTACATTACTGCCATTAATTCAAAAAAAAAAGTAACGAAATACGGTGTTAAAATAAATAAATAATATAGCGGTAAAAATCCTCACTCTAGTTCTGACTTATAACAGCTCAAATAATATTGTTAAAAATCAGCAACATCGATTTAACCCAGTTCTCTCCGAAACAGTTCTTGTTAATGCACTTTGGTAATATAAGTAGCGTCTCAACCATCTGATTATCTGCCGTATCCCATCCATCCTGATAAGCTCTAGGCCCCGTCGGCACTAGATATATCAGATAAAATGTGGTTGAGATAATAGTATGCATTCGTAGTTACTTTCGCTCAGAAGTTCTCATTAATAGCTTGAGAAGTAAATTGCAATATTCCGAAACGCGGCCCCGTCGGAACTAGATATATCAGATGAAATGTGGTTGAGATAATAGTATGCATTCGTAGTTACCTTCGCTCAGAAATTCTCATTAATAGCTTGAGAAGTAAATTGCAATATTCCGAAACGCTTTCCACACGTATTCAATTGGGCTAGCTCACAGTAGCGGACGAGATTGTTATAAATCTAATCAGTCGTGTGAAAACGTAACTCCCTTTTTTTTAATCTCCCTGTTTATGCAAATGTCAGATACACAGTTTGATTTTAGGTCATTAATACGGGGGGCATACGGAGGTGCGAAGTATTTTTACACAACCACCTTTGCAGTTCCTCTTAAATGATGTGTGACATAACAATAAATACGTTCTACATGGTCGGTTATTAGTTGAAGCCGGAAGTCGCCTACTATACGGAAGCAGAGTGCCGAATGTTTGTTGCCTGGTTGTTAAACTGTCATCAATTAGCACTGTTGGAACTAAATAACCTTCGCTTATATACACTCTTGTTTGTTTGTTGCCTGGTTGTTAAACTGTCATCAAGTAGTACTATTGGAACTAAATAACCTTCGCTTATATACACTCTTGTTTGTTTGTTGCCTGGTTGATAAACTATCATCAATTAGCACTGTTGGAACTAAATAACCTTCGCTTATATACACTCTTGTTTGTTTGTTGCCTGGTTGTTAAACTGTCATCAAGTAGTACTGTTGGAACTAGATAACCTTCGCTTATATACACTCTTGTTTGTTTGTTGCCTGGTTGTTAAACTGTCATCAACTAGTACTATTGGAACTAAATAACCTTCGCTTATATACACTCTTGTTTTTTTTTGTTTTCTTTTCATGATCTACATCCATACAGATGTCACGTGGTAGATGAACAATGCCATTATTTCACAAGAACTTTGATGTTACTGGTATATCTCTAGCAAACAGTCTTTTTTTTTCTTGAAATATCTCTTGACAAAAGAGATAGAAGGAAATATTTTGTGTTTGTTAATTTTTAAACTATCAAAGATATCGCACAATTCAAACCATAGAAATAACCGGTATTTTAACCATAAAACTTATGCTTAATTCTATGTACAAAAAAAACAATACTTTTATATATATATTTTATTCAATAATCAAAAACAAAAAAAAAAGACTAAGGACATTGTTATATTCTGCTACAAAAAATACCCCTAAAAGTCATACCAGAAGTAAACTAAACCCTGTAACTGATACTGTTACATTCCGCTTTAGAAAGTACTCCTAAGTATGATACTAAATAGTAAATCAAACCCTGTAATTAGGGTACAGGTGGCATTTTTAATTAGGACACGAAGGAAATTATTTTAATTATCCCTAGAATTACGTGAAACTTATCGGCTTTTTAAATTAATTTATGTAAACTATTTATGTGCCAAATTATTTGTGGGTCTATAATTTTGTTGGTTACAAGGTCCGTAATAACACGAGTCACGTAACAAAAAATTTAAAAGAATACCCTTAATATTGTAATTATTCCCACTAAATACAGTGGGGCTTTCCTATTTCTTTTACACAAAAACGGGTGCTTTCATCCACTTCTTTTGGCTAGTTTCTTACGCTGTGTGTTGTAACAGGTAAAACCATAAAATTACTCAACATGATGCACTGCGTGGATTCGGATGTGAGTAAATGATATGTAGAGAAATCGATTTTTTGAGGATTACGTTACTTTGGAGAGTACTTTTATTAATCAAACAAGTCAGAAGTTGTATTGGTTGAGTAGCTGCATTTCTCTACACCAAAAAAAACACAAAAAAAAACAAACAAACAAACTTAAATTTAAGTGAATAAAAAAATTGGAGTTACAGCAACGAGAAGAGTTTGGAGTACTGAGAACCGTTATAGTTACGACAGTAAGAGGAGTTTGAGTGCTATAGAAGACTGTTAGAGTTACGAAGCTAAGAATAATTGGGCGCATCATAGAGGATCGTTAGAGATATGAATGTAAGAAGAATCTGTGGGCACTATAGAGAACTGCTAGAGATGTGACTCCAAGAATAATTGGAATACTATAGAGAATTATTACTGTTACGATACTAAGAAGAGTTGAGGTGTCATAGAGAACCGTTAGAGTTATGATACTAAGAAAAGTTGGGATGCGATAGAGAACTGTTAAAGATTTGACTCTAAAAGGCGGAGTACTATAGACGAATTTCAGAGTTTCAACTCTAAGAAGTGTTGAGGTGCTACAGAGAACCGTTAGATATATGACTCTACGAAGAGTAGGGTGCTATAGAGAATTTTTACTCAGAACAGAAAAACATACAACAAAACATATTCAAAGATGGAGAGTAAAAAAGTTTGTTAAAGATAGAATAGAGGTTACTGTGTAAAATAGAATGCTGTGATATCGTGGAATGTAGTTGAAAATTAAACGTTAAACTGTAAATAGTAGGTGTAATATATTCAAGAACAGGTAAGTTTAGTGAAACTTTCAGAATGAAAATCCAGAGAAAAACTTTCGCGATACGCAGGAATTCTAGCTATAATCAAAAGGTATGTCATAAAGATGTTAGTCGCAGTTAAACATCATTAAAATATTCCAAGAATCTGTTACAGAAGTAAGACGATTCAGAAAGCTGTTAAGGATAGCTCAGAAAAACGTTACAGATATGATAAGTAGAAAAACAAATATTGATGTAAGTATACTTCAGGAAGTTAAAGTGTAAGCACGTGACAGGAAGCTATAGTGTAATTATGAAAGTAAAAATAATATACACATTTTATATTTTTTTTAAATGAGTTTCTTTACAAAAATGCTAGAAGTCTGTAGTATTAGCCTACTAGATCAATATTTGTGAAGCTACTTGTCATCAGGATGAGGGTGAGATGTGGAAGATAAGTGTATCTTTTTCCTGTACTGAGTTCCAGATGCGAATCACGTGTAGTTATATCACCAATCACACCTGGTATGAGTAACGTATTAAAATTAATTAATGAAAGTATTCTACAAGTGATACTTATTCTCAGCTAGATGTCAGTCCTTCTTACAGCATGGGGTTCGGTCCTTCCCGTGTCTTGCTTGGTGACAGCAGGTGGTTAGTATGATCAATTCTTACTTCTTCCATTCTGTATCAACGGCAGCTGACTTGTGCAAGAAACGCAGCTGTAACAACGGTGTTTGATTGGCACATGTGAGGGTACGAGTGCACAGTTACTAAGCAACGTTTGACCTAGAAAACCCTCGGAAATGAAGAGCGGCTGTATATCTTGAAATCAACTTGCACGTGATATCTCATATATATATATATATATATACACTGGGTTAAGATAAATTCATTATGTGTATATATATATATACTGCGTTATATTTTATCGCTAACAGAAACATGCTTATCCAATCTAACCTGTACACTTAACTCTATTGATTTCGTGGCTTTGTTAATCTTAGAAAAATCTGCGAAAAAATATTCATAAATGGCAAGAAGTTGCGTTTGCCTCTAATTTTAAATGTCCAGAAACTTACCGCTGTCCCACTAGGGGACCCAATTTTATATATCTTTAATGTATTTGTTGTATGTTCAGAAACTTACCGCTGTCCCACTAGGGGACCTAATCTTAAATGTCTTTAATATACTTGTTGTAAGTTCAGAAACTTACCGCTGTCCTACTAGGGGATCTAATTTTAAATGTCTTTAATATACTTGTTGTAAGTTCAGAAACTTACCACTGTCCCACTAGAGGACCTAATTTTAAATTTGTTTAATGTATGTGTTGTAAGTCCAGAAACTTACCACTGTCCCACTAGGGGACCTAATTTTAAATTTGTTCAATGTACGTGTTGTATGTTCCAAAACTTACCGCTGTCCCACTAGGGGACCTAATTTTAAATTTGTTTAATGTACTTGTTGTAAGTTCAGAAACTTACCGTTGTCCCACTAGAGGACCTAATTTGAAATTTGTTTAATGTATGTGTTGTATGTCCAGAAATTTACCGCTGTCTCACTAAGGGGCCTAATTTTAAAATAGGAAAATTTCAAGATGCAGGGTATTCCAAGTCTTCCATCAAAATGATTAAATGGCTGTTTCATTGCTATCACACTCGATTCAGTGAGCAATGAGCACGTGTAAGAATTAGTAGTATTGTGAAAACAATAAACAAAAAACAGAGGCAGTTTAGAATTTCAATGATTGCACTGTAAAGTTTCAATGCGTTGCGTTTTGATTTCGAAGAACTGAAACAAAAAGGAAACAAAAGTTACTATGACAACACACTTTCACTACAGATTTGAAAGTAAATGCATAAATCAACTACTTACAACTACATTACAGCAACGTATGAGGTCAACAAAGTATTTAAAATTAAACCTTTTCCTTGATTTCTGGCACGACAAATATGTCTACAACTAAAGTAAGGTGATTTCTGAACAGAGATTCATTCAACTCTAGAGTTACCAATCGGCTTACTAAGAACATATTTATAAATTATATATCCACCAAGCTGCTTTTGTGTTCATGGCTTTGTTGGCTACGGGATTATAATAATGTATGAGGCCCAAAAGAAAGTTTACAAAAATATCATCAAAATTACAATTAATCCCACTAATTATTGCTTGAATTCACTCGGTATTTTACATAGAAAATGGGGGATTTTAACCAGTTTATAGTTGGTTAATTAATATTTTATGGTGCATATAGCAGCAGACAAAAGAAATTTATAATTACTTAATATGATACAATATGTAGACTCCACTGTTAAGGAAAGATCTTAAAACAAGTTGGTTACTTGAGGGTCATAGCTTGAAATATCTTATTAACATCTGGACAGGCCAACAAGTGTACAAGAGAACCATAACAAGTGTTTTTTTTTGTTTGTTTTTTTATTACAAGTTGAACTATTCGAAAGAAACCTTTAATGAGCAAATTAGTTAAATGGGACAAAACATTTACAAATTCTCAAAGTTTGTAGTCAAGTTAAACCACGTTCACTTTTGGTAGACTCATACTTCTTGCTGTGTTTCTTGCTTGCTTGTAAAGCGAATGAGTATAATTGGTACAAGGTCTTTGGGGACTTAAATCTTTTGTCACAGATAACTCTCTGTAAACGTGAATATTCCGTAAATAGAAACACCTTATAAACAGGAAGGCATGTAAACTGAAACTCTATGTAACTAGGAGCACTCTATAAACAGGAAGATGATGTAACAGGAACACTCTGTAAAAAGGAACTCTCTACTAACAAGAATACTCTGTAACTAGGAGCACTCTATAAACAGGAAGATGATGTAACAGGAACACTCTGTAAAAAGGAACTCTCTACTAACAAGAATACTCTGTAACTAGGAATACTCTATAAAAAGGAAGACGATGTAACTGGAAACGTTCTGCAAATAGGTGTAGTCCGTAAACAAGAACGCTCTATAAACAGGAAGATGATGTAACAAGACCTCTCTACAAATAAGTGTACTCCGTAAACAGGAATACACTATGACCAGGAAGGCGATGTAAACAGGAACTCTCTGCTAACAGCTAAAACAGGAAGACAATGTAATGAGATACTACTTGAGCTGTTGTGCAAAACTCTACTTTGTCAGAGGATTGTTGAGTGAACGTTATCCATTTGCTGGATCTGACTGGAGACGAGATTTGTACATGTTGTGGCAGATCCAAATGTTTTTTTTAAACATTCCAAAAAGATTGATGAAGTAAAAAAGCATTTCGTAAGTACACTTCCTTAGCTTTCACTACAAAAGACGACTGTGTCGTCACTACTCCATAGTTATAATCTTACGACGTGAATTACAAAGTTTATCAAAACGAGCAAAGCATGTGTAGCATTATGTGTTACAAAACATTAAGTCTGTACTTGGCAAAGTTTGAGAAATGTTCCTTTACTACAGACATACAGAGAAAACCATATACAAGAGGAAAACAAAAAACGGCAATATTAAAATGTTTAAAATTGGCCTATCTATCTTTCATTATAATTAAATAATAGCGGTTTCACTTTGTTTTGTTTTTCAAGTCAAACAACTTGGCTTTGGGAAGGTAGAATGTAAACATATTTTTCTTGGTCAAACTGTACGTACATCAACCATTGTTTCAAGCTGCTCATCGTCATCAGGTCAGGGTTAAGATGTAGATGTTCGGGTCTATTTCAAAGTCATCCTATCCTCTGCATTAAACCCATCACTACAAAACAACTACAATGACCAGATGAGGACGAACGGAAAGGATTGTTGAAAAGGTATCGTGTGCCATAATCTATACAAAGGAAGACTACCGAATCTCAATATGTACGAACAATTAACGTCTACAACATGCATTTAGAGCATTAAAAATAACACATTGTATTCCAGTTAAATTTATTACATGCTCAATAGGTATTGAAATCCAAATTATGTGTTTTATTACTATACTGGTACATAGCGCCATATTCTATAAAAAAATGATCCAATTATCTGTAAAGTTTGATTAGTATAAGTACATGTACGATAATAGGAAGAGTTGCATCATTATAAACATACATATAAAAGGGTGATATTTATAATTAACAGTAATTAAAACATACATATAAAAGGATGATATTTATAATTAACAGTAATTAAAACATACATATAAAAGGATGATATTTATAATTAACAGTAATTAAAACATACATATAAAAGGGCTGTTAATTATAAATATCATAATTAGAACATACATATAAAAGGATGATATTTATGATTAACAGTAATTAAATTTATAACTGAAAGTAAGCAGCACATTAAACTGTAGTATATTTTGTAGATTTTGTGTCAAACTTTATAATTCTTTACTTTTGTTGAGGCCTGAAAACAGAGATTTGTGTAAAAAAGTCAAAGACAAAGTATACAACAAAATGGTATTACTTTAAATATAATAACTGTTTCATATTCTGTTCAATCGTGAAATAAGACAATGTTTTCGAAAACTCTTTGTATAAAGTGTCCTAAAACATTGTTGCGCTGAAAGTAATTTAAAAATATCAAGAAACTCATTTCCGCAGAGCCAGATGTTTGAAGTTGTTGAAATGGTAGGTTGGTGTTTGTTTTTCTTATCACCTGCCTTAATACTAAAGCGCTACCTATGGGCGATTTAGGGAATAGAAACTCAAGCTCTCGTACGTTATGCCTCATGCGTGACCGAGCTCGTGCAGCGATGAGGTAGAGTATAAAACGAACTAAGGTGTTGTTGCTGAAAGCGCTATGTCGATAAGAGAGAGAGGATATGAACAGATATTTAAGTAACAGCTTTAATGCAAACAGACTGCTTAGACTGTCCAGTAGTGGGTGACCTGTTCACTGAGCTAGCAATAAGAAAAGTCCACTTAGGCTGGTGGTTTTAGCCACTTATATTTTGTGCTTTTTATTCGTTTTTTATGAAGACCGTTAACACAACTTGTTACTTCGATGAAATGATATAGAAGCTAACACAAGTTCTTAGGATGTTGCAGAGAAGATTTTATCCGTTTCTTCTTCTTCTTCTTCAGACGTTCTTCATGGTAAGTATTTGATTCCAGAAGTTTTAGCTGATTATAGAGTAATGTTTTTTTACTTTTCCTTACATTTGATCACCGTAGCTGAAACTCAAGTAACACGAAACACGGTAGATGTTACTCCAAACATGTGCATTACAACTTGCTCAGATCTATTTCTAATGCATATAAACTCGCATAACGTATAAACAATAACCTATTCAGATGAAATATTCTTAAGTCACGTTAGAAAAATAAGTAAAGAAGTTAATGGTTCGTGTTTCCATGGGAATATGTATAGATGTTGTCATAGAAATACAACAGAACACGCATATTATTTTCGAATTTGATTATAAACAAAGAAGCTTGACACATATGGAGTGTATGAAGGACTATAGTACAACTAGATTTATCCAACAAGCTAAAACCAGTTCCTTAAATTAAATTTTATTTTGTATTCAAAAGAATACAGCTTGTAATTTGAGATCTATAATTAGGGGAGTTCAGTGAATTAAAAGAATTGTCATTCAATAGTCGATACATGCAATGAAGTGCGAAAGTAATTAACATACACAAAATCTGTTGTTGTCTTTTTTTTATCTTTTCGTTTGTCCTCTCTGATTTTACTAATAACCCCTCTGTGGTTGTTTTATGAATGAATCAGTTTTTAGAATTTAGTTATGTTAGTTCAGTTTTGGATCTTTAGGTAACCCTTCCATGTTTTATTTTTTGGCTCTTGACAAGCTGTGTTACAGTTTTCATTGTATGTTGATTCTGTCTCTAGTCAGTTATTTTTCGTGTCTCTATGGTCACTTCAATTAGTTTCATGCTGTAGCTACTTTTTCACGATTTTCTACTCATCTTTCAATTTTTTTTTATTCTGTCCTTTCAAAACTTTCTTTTCCTAATTATCATATTTTCTTAATTTAGCTTCTGTTTTCATATTTTCGGTTTTCGGCTACTTCTTTTGGATTTTAGCTTCCTTATAAATTTTCTACGATTTTGTTTTTATGTTTATTTCTTTCAATGCTTTGTCTTTTCTAATAAGTTTCTCAACAGTTGCGTTTCATGGCCACATCTTCCACACTCCAATGTCGTTAGCTAATCCCTAGAATATTATTTTGTGACTCTAATTCTGTTTCTTTGACCTAATGTCGTTAATTAATCCTTAGAACATTATTTTGTGATTCTAATTCTGTTTCTTTGATCTAATGTCGTTAATTGATCCTTAGAACATTATTTTGTGATTCTAATTCTGTTTCTTTGATCTAATGTCGTTAGCTAATCCTTAGAATATTATTTGTGATTCTAATTCTGTTTCTTTGATCTAATGAATTAGAATCACAAAATAATGTTCTAAGGATTAGCTAACGATAACGACATTAGATCAAAGAAACTAATATTCTAAGGATTAGCAAATAAACAGAATTAGAATCACAAAATTAACGACATTAGATCAAAGAAACAGAATTAGAATCACAAAATAATATTCCAAGGATTAACTAACGACATTAGATCAGAATCACAAAATAATATTCTAAGGATTAAGAATTTAACGACATTAGATCAAAGAAACAAATAATATTCTAAGGATTAGCAAATAAACAGAATTAGAATCACAAAAGCTAACGACATTAGATCAGAATCACAAAATAATATTCTAAGGATTAAGTTCTGTTTCTTTGATCTAATGTCGTTAGCTAATACTTAGAATATTATTTGTGATTCTAATTCTGTTTCTTTGATCTAATGTCATTAGCTAATTCTTAGAACAATATTTTGTGATTCTAATTCTGTTTCTTTGATCTAATGTCATTAGCTAATCCTTAGAACAATATTTTGTGATTCTAATTCTGTTTCTTTGATGTATAGTTGCTTGAATCAGATTTTTGACTGTTTTATTAAATTTCAACAAATATTAGATATTTGACAAGAACTTCAACAACTGATATTTAACCCAAATCTAGATCTTTTTTTTTCTAGTTTCGTGTTTTTGATATTTTCTATTGTTGTTTTTCTAAATTCCATAATTTATCTGTTCGGTTCTGAAAAATTGTTTCGAGTTTTTTTGCTAGATTTTTTTCTTTGCTTGTATTCTTATCGAGTTTTTGGTATGTCTCTGTTACTGATATTTTATCCTTTATTAATACGTACTTTTTCTATATTGTTTTAGTTGTTGTTTCCAAGTTTGTCTGACTACTCTTTCTCTGTTCATTGTGCCAGGAGTCCTGTTTATCTGGGCAGGTGCCCCCCAGTGGCACAGCGGTATGTCTGCGGACTTACAACGCTAGAATCCGGATTTCGATACCCGTGGTGGGCAGAGCACAGATAGCCCATTGTGTAGCTTTGTACTTAATTACAAACAAACATTCTAGGCAGGTTTCAGAAATTTTTGTTCTGAGTAATTTGTCAGGAATTCTGTTTCTGTAGTTAATTTGTCAGGGATTCTGTTTCTGTGGTTAATTTGTCAAAATTTTTGCCTTTACAGTCTTCCCTGGAGCTTGTTAATCTGAATTGTTTGATAAAAATTCTCTTCTTTGAACATTTTCTCTGGAGTTCTGTGTCTAGGGGTGCTTTCGCTGTGCATTATAGTTTTGTTTTTGAACGGTTTATATGAAGTTCATTTTTATCAACAGTTTATTTATCTGGGCAGTTTTTTGTTGGAATTCTGTTTCTAGACAGATTATCTGGAGATCTGCTTCTCTGGACGCTTTTCTTTTTTTGAGGGGGGAGAGGAGAGGGTATATGGAATTGTTAATTTGAGATGGTTTGTTATTCCAATTTTGCAAGAATTCTATTTTAGTTTAGTAACTTAAGATAATTGTCTAGAATTCTGTTAATAAGTTTTAATTTCCGACTAAGTCATTTTTAATTGCATTCCTTCAGCTTTCCTCTTCAATGTCTGTAGTTGTTGTTGGTTTTTCGAAGTTGTCCTATTATCCATGTTGTATATAGTTGTGAAAAAAACTTAGGTGGTAAATTTGAGTGAAATAAGTGCTGGATAGAACAGAGCTAGCGATACAATAAAAGTTTTATATATACATTACTTCCTGTCAATACATTCAAGCAAATACTTAATATATTACATTCAACAAGAGCCATTTGAAGAGGTCATGACGGGAACAGTCGCAATCTCTTTTTGCCACTCTGGTTGATTCTTGTACAAATCTCGTGGGAAAAGCAAACATTAGAACACAGATGTCCTTCTTATCGCTAGATGTATGCAGATCTTGCTGCGCAGTTCTGAACGTTTTAATCACATCATGAGACAAGTGTTATCGTTAGACGAAAACTTTCAGAAAGGATTTCGTTCCACTGTGCTTAGGTTAGGCATACAAAACGAAACGAAACTGAACACGGTAAAGAAGGCAAGTAAATAATCCGAGTAGGCCCATAGTTAAGCCTTTATCTGTGAAAAATGGTAGTACCGCGACTATCTAATGGACGTAAAAATATATATATATATATATTTACTAAGCTTAAAATATGCACGGTTGGAACATGAAAGCCACGACAAAAGTTTAGTGCATACTTAAAACGTTCTTAATCGATTTTCGATGCTGAAAGTTTAATCATGAACCTCATAACTCACGTTTTTAGTTTACTAGTTAATTCACTGACTTATTTCTTCTGTACAGGAAGCCTGGAGTCGTAATGCACATAACTATCACCATAGGCACAGACTTATCGCAGGATGTTCCCGCTGCTCACCAGGGTACTCTGTGGTCGAACGTTGTTCTAGAAACAAAAACACAGAATGCGCCGCCTGCCGACCAGGGACATACCTGCCCCACCACTCTTACAAGCAAAGGTGTTACCCATGTTCTCGGTGTGGCGAAGGTCTGTACATAGCCCATCAGTGCACATCATCGAAAGACACAGTTTGTGACTCCTGCCACACCTATAGAGGGCCTCACAATAAGAACTTTCACCAGAAATGTGTGCTTGCCCGAAACAATACACAAACGTCCATCAGCCGGACAAGCGTATTTTCAAATGCTTCTGTATCACGGTATTTGAAATCTTCAGATCGAAAAGTCTCTTCTTCTCCTAATTCTGTCACTGAAAAGCAAAATCGTAGTTCAATTTCAAAACAAAAGTATACGAATAAGTTACGTGTTTTCTTTCCTGTAATACCCACAAGCACAAGAAACATTAGCAAAGGTAAGTGTTAATCTTATTTCGAGGCTAGTTTCTAAGTAGCCTTGACAAAGAACTTACAAATAAAACTTTTTTTTTGTACTGAAACATGTATTTATAATATTCCTTTGTAGGAACCTCTGGACCAATATTTTGACTAATTATTTCGTTTTGTCACTCCTTACACTCTAAAACGTGTCTTCCACTGGAATTCGTAGACTTTTCTAAGTTTAGAAAGGTGGTACGTTTTGTAGCTACTCCTAGTCCGGGCGTGGCCTAGTTTTAACGTGGATTACAAAGTTCAGGGTTTACGTCGTAATATCACCAAACACGATCTGCACTTTTTGTTGTAGTTGCAGAGTGACAGTCAATCGCGTTAATTGATTCCAAACCGGACAAAGCCCTTGTGGTGCTGCTGATTGGCTGCCATACCTTCGGCCAGTAATTTAAAAATATGAAAGGCTTTACCTGAACCCTAGGGGTCTTTTGACCTGGCATCTTAGCCCATCTGTGCATAAGGTCCTTTCCAGGTTGAAAATACACTACTATTCCTAATATTTCTATATATAAAATAAGAATATGCCTATGTAATAGAGGCCTGCACGTGACGTCACGAAACTTGTTTCGTGTAACGCCATCATGTTCCCTTTTTAGTAATCAACAGTAATCCATATCAATACAAGATTCAATTAATGGCGCGAACATCGCCTTTAGTAAAAGATGCAGATCCGAAACTAATTTTTCTTTAAATGCATCCCTGAGATGAGTTACAGCGTTAGATGACACGATTTTAGGAAACAAAGCTATCACTTTTTACCTAAAATAAATGTTAGCACTTGACATCCAATATGGCGGAGTTAAACCACAGAGCACGTGACATTTTGGCGTCAGTGCAAGACTTTTATACACCCGTTTCCTTACAGTTTATTGTGTTAAGAAGTTTCTATTTCACATGAAAAAATGTCTTTCTTTTTTTCTCTCCAGAGATTGAAAAGTTATCTAGGTGTTAATTTCTTTACTTGTTTTAACGAGACATCTTCTCGAGTACACTCTTTGGGGGGTTTAATCAACGTGATTAATAAATCTGACTGTATTAAGTTGGATTTTGAGATACATTCTTTAAAAGCATTTAAGTAATTTTGGTTTTGGCCTTTTCTTAGCTAGTTATGAAAATTTCAAGTATAGATTGTTATACATTAAAAAACTGATGTCACACAAACCGTGAAGCTTAATTCAAGCGTGGTAAGCCAGTGTCTCCTCTGTAGTGTTCTATATATATATTGAAACACACAACTAATTATGGTTGTTGTAAAGTCTCAATTAATGCGATTTATAATAACTAATGTAACACTGGTATACAAGAAAACTTCTGATACGGTAATTGTTTTTTGGAATGTTAATAACAGTATGGAATGCTGATGACATTTATTCCCCTCTAGTGGATCAGGGGCAAGTCTACGTGTTTACAATGCTAAAAATTGGTTTTTTATACCCATATTGGGCAGAGCACAGATAGCCTATTGTGTAGTTTTATGCTTAACATCAAACCAACCAAACAAACATTGATATTCAATACAATATTAATTATTTTTATTGTAACGTTAATGGCATTTACCGCAATGTTAATTGAAGAAAATATCCAATGATTAAGATGGCTGATTATTTTTCTACTATTGTTAAATGAAAGTGAGATAGATGTACGTGATAGTGGTATATTTCGGTAAGTATAATCTAATAGGCAGTACAGTAATTAAGAGAAAATCTGTGATTGGTTTGTTCTGTTTCCAGAAGTTCTGCCAATAAATATGCTTTTAAACGTTAAATTTCACTTTTCACCGCATGAAAAATATTTCTTGAAAAGTAAAGATAAACTCAATTTTCGTTCAATGTAACAGCGCTTTACTTATTATTTATTGTTATAATGAGAAGTGATTAGTAGAGAAAAATCGTATAACATCTTGTTTGTTAACTTGCGATATTAGTGAGCAACAAAGAAAAGATAAACATCGAAAAAAAAAACGTAATAAAATATATGAACCATCCCATAATAGACACCTGCCACCTAGTGTAGGACATCACAACTCAAACGGTCTGCCTATTGCAAGATGATCTCTTTGTTACAAAGGCTAACAGATGGCCAGTACTGGCTAATTGTTACTATTTTGGAGGGTTTTTATTTTCCTATTTAACAACAAACATAAGACCCCATAAGACAATTGTAATCCAGTCGAAACACAGCCTCGAATTACGAATTATGTCTGAAAACATTTCTAAGTGGTTTAAGCTATTCAAAACAACAATTGAAATAAGTTTGGTTAATCTTTTTATGTTGTATTTGGCGACCATAATCAACAGTACCGCGATTCCCGTATGTGAGTATAAGATTGTCAGCTTTAATTACAAAACACTAACAAACTATTTTGTTTTCTGCGTTTTGGTATTTGAAGGGAAATATCCAGTCGGGAAATGATTTGCCAGTCCTGAAAATGAGCTCAGTGACTGATACCATGACAATAGAATATCTTTACAAATACTGTTTTAATTTGGTTATTTTGAAATCACAAAATTGTCATGGTATCAGTCACTGAGCTCATTTTCAGGACTGGCAAATCATTTCCCGGCTGGATATTTCCCTTCAAATACCAAATCACAGAAAACAAAATAGTTTGTTAGTGTAGAATATATTTACAAATACTGTTTTATTTGGTTATTTGGAAATTACGAAACACTAACAAACTATTTTGTTTTCTGTGATTTGGTATTTGAAGGGAAATATCCAGTCGGGAAATGATTTACCGGTCCTGAAAATGAGCTCAGTGACTGATACCATGACAATAGAATATCTTTACAAGCACTGTTTTAATTTGTCTATTTTAAATAACGAATAGGCTAGTCCGAAATATATCATCTAGAATATTATAATAGAATGTGATAGCTGTAAATTGGAGAATTTGATACAGTAAAAAAGGGTAATTCATTTTCGTAATTAAAGAAGACGTAGATAAGGTTACGTGATTAAACTAATTAATATACCTATTAATAAAATTAATTTTGAATATGACTTAGAAATTTTCTTTTTAAGAGAACTAAAACATTTTTTGTGACAATGACCTCTGACCTTGCACATTGTTTTTTCATGTTTAGTCTATAACTGTTAAAAGCTTTTGAAAAACCTTTTAATTGTAGTCGCTTTTTTTTTCTGTTATGAAGACATTTCGCCTTCTCTCTTCTTAAAAACTTCAAAATTGTTTTTTAAGATGGAAGAGTTATACAGGCTTTAAATATATGCTTTATAAGCACACACTTAACTGGTGTTTGGTAACAAACAAATGAACCATGGCTATTTTTTTTTGTTTTTTGTTTTGTTTTCGATAAAATTATAAAACAGAGAAGTGCCAAAACCTTAAAAATCAAAGAAATAATACATACATACAGCAAGACACTTTGTAGTTGTAAAAACTTACTGAACTTGTACTAATTTCTAAACATGAATCCCCTGACGGAATATTTTCTATCTTCAGATCGAAAACAAAAAGGCATATTAAAAAACTGAAATGTGATTTTTTCGATACATTTGTGTTTAAAGAATGTCATAGATGCAAAGACAAAACATAATTATAGCTGTTAGATATTGCTAAAGCTCATGTGAATATCAAGTAGAAAACACACACACACTCACCGTTCCTAATCTAGTTCATGATAGTATTTAATTATACACTTTATATTTCTTTACGATAGTTTTTTTTTTATTGGACGATTAAAGTTGCTTAGCAAATAGAAAATACATTTATATTAATAACAGTTCATGTGGGTTCAGATAAGGACGATCAAAATCTCTGTAATTCTTCCATGCGTGTCACTAATTAAATAACTAGGCGTTTGGCTGCATTAACGTGTTGAAGTTATTGCATTATACCCTATATAAAAATAATAGTGCTTCTTCAGTTTCTAGTATATTTATATTTTATTTGGAAAAATAATGCAGGCGGAGTATACAAGAAGATCGCTGTAATCTGACATTCTGTACTTCTGCTATCACTAAATAGTTTTATGTTTCATTCTGTAGAAGATTGCTTTTGTTTTTCTTTTAGAATTTCATTTTCTCTTTGATCTTCTATCTTGTATCATTAATGATCATTAATACAAGTCTGCTTTAGTTGCGGTAAGCTTATGGACTTACAACGCTAAAATCCTGGGTTCGATTCCCCGCGGTGGACACAGCAAATAGCCCAATGTGACTTTGCTCTATTACAAACAGTATCCATTAATGTAGTGGTTCAAGGTTCGAGCTTGAGACAGTAGTTAGTGTGCCGAAATATGGCCGAGGGGAATCGAACCCCTGATTTTAGCGTTTTAAATCAGTAGATTTACCGCTGTCCCAGTGGGTGACGCCGAACTATGGAGTTGAAGTTCTTTGATTTGCATCCTGTAACTGTCATAGAAAAAGCTCCTCACTTTGGAACTGTGCGTACGTTAGAAAAGTAACAGTCAAATCACACTATTCGGCCTGACAAAAGTAGTCCAAGTGTTGGTGGTGAGTGGTGTTGACTGACTACCTTCCCTCTAGTCTATCTCACTTCAAAATTAGGAGCAGCTAACGCAAATAGCATTGATGTAGTTTTGCGCGAAATTCAACATATAAACAAGCAATTATGCTTCAATTTATTCGTCAGTGAGTATTTCGAGGAGGTCAATGTGGTCCTTTTCTGCCAGCGTAAAATTGAAAATTGGATATGCAAGACGTATCTTGGTTGTAATTGAATGGCTTTCGTTTTATTGTTACTTGTTAGATCTGGATAAAATCCTTACACTTTCAAAAGCAGTATGCTATACGTCACAATACTAAATATCAATCCGTCGAACGTGTTACACCATTTTCAAAAACACAACCAGAACCACATCTGGAGGATTAATTGAACAGTATTTAGTCAGTTTAGTTTGGAATGTCAGAAGCAACAAGCAACAGAAAAACGACAGCGAATTAACAATAGAAAATATTTTATTTATGCACTTATTCGGCAGAATCAGAAAACATATCAAACCAATTTTCTAATAAACTATTTCAGAGCTTCTAACTTAAAACAAAAAATATATTGTTAGATCATTATCCAACGTCAAAGTTTAAATTTGTTTATTATCATTAGTTAACCTAAGTCAGTGCAACACCTCAATACGTTTCTTAATCGTATCACCTCGCGACCTCCAAGAAACTACAGGTTTTTTGAGACAAGAACTTTCGCAAGTTTCTACAAAGTTTAAAAGTTGAAATACAGGGATTTTTCGGTTATGTTGCTCAAACTGTCTATTGGACTTACGTACTCAATATTTGTGCTCTGGTGTATTTATAATCTCACTTTATTCAAAGTTTAAACGTGAAAGAAAAAAAATCAGTTTGTTCTTATTTCAGTTTTGATCAACCTGTATTGTAAACAACAGAGAAATAACATACCCAATCCATTACTTCTCCAAATCCTTCTGTAGATTCGTCACCTAGCATTCAACCAGTAGGTAGCACAGAAACAAAATAAATAAATAAAAAGAAACTGCATTTAACTACGCTTAGGGGGTCTTATTATTATTCTTATTATTTTTGCGTGTTTATGTGTGTGGCCTGGTGCTAATTTGGATCAAGAATACAAATTTTTTTTAGACTCAAGTGCACATGTATCAAGTGGAAACGCGTGACTATTTTGGTCCAGACAAGGCGTGTGTAATGTACGTGTTATATATATACGTGTGTCAGATAAATGACGGAAGCACATGTCACGTATACAGTACGTGCACAAACAGGAATTGCTGACAAAACCAGTCAAACCCTTACCATAGGCAAGAACTGAAAACATTTCGATATTCTGTTAACAGTGAAAGATTGGCTGCATTCTTGCACATTTTCGGTGCAAATTCAGTAGAACTGGATTAAAAATATTTTTACATTTTGATGAAACTTTGCAGAATGGACGGCAACTGTCTGTTGTAGAGACCCAAGTGGAGAGAACAACGTTTCGAAAGTCTTCCTCCTTTCGTTTTACATTTTATTGTTAATATTAATCTGCCCACTTTAGAAACTGTAAATCCATTCAATCAATAAACATGCAATTTTTCAAACAAGTAGGTCCTGTGTGGACATCAAAATGCTATCAACAGTTATAGAAAATGACGTTAAAAATGTCACCATTAAATATGTGCGAACCACTTTCCGATCTTGACGACAATTGTTGACGAAACCAGCAATGTGGATTAAGAAGACATAAATATGGCCAGGTGGTTAGGGCGCTCGATTCGCAATCTGAGG
>NW_013666730.1:271247-273873 GCF_000517525.1 Limulus polyphemus | reverse complement strand
ACTGCTAAATTAGGGACGGCTAGCTCAGATGGCCCTCGTGTAGCTTTGCGCGAAATTCAAAAACAAACAAACAAAATTTTCCTTCCTTGAAACATCATACTATGTTACTTTATCATATATTTAATTGTTTGAAGGATTGCTATCCTAATATGGAAACATGCAGTTATATAAGGACATATAAGTTTTCACGAGTACCTGATGTTTAGCGAGTAATTCTCCTGAATAAGTATTTAAATTAATTTTCTTTGTTTCTTCCTATTAGGCAAAAAATATACTTGCCACGCCTTCTTGTTTTGGAATCACTATGATAGCCAATCACTGGCGTCCAACTTGTTTTTTGTCACTTCAGAAGTATACATCTAAACCTATAATATCGTGAAATGAGCTGAAACCAAGAAAACAAAATGTATATTATCATGGTGGCTATAAGAATACAGCTGCACGCAAGGACTCAAAATATGTGTCGTAAACTGTACTCAAACGTTATAATCTGACCTCTTGATATTTTTGTCAGATTAACTTCAGCAGCCATTATTCAAGTGATACATAACAGTGCCAATCATTTTGATAATATAACGTGCAAATCAAAATTACTTATTTTCCTAAACTATCACATTTTTTAAAGTTACATATTTTATATTACTCCAACGTACCCTTTAACTCCAACATGAACGAGAAAAAATATTTTTTGAAGTGTTTCTCTTTTTCCTTTTTTTTTTTTTCAGGTAAAATTTGTCCCTCATTTCAATATTTTTCGTTGTTTTTTTCGATAAGCAAGAACGGAGTTATGTTCTAATAAATATAATTTAACAGATATTAGGCTCAATTTGGTGCCTTAGAAATCCATCATTGCCAGCTGACAAGATAAGTATAAATATTTCACGTATAAGGATAACGAACAAGTTTTTTGGGTTTGTTTTTTTTAAGAAAAACCTAGCACTGTTTTTATGACCATCAGTGATGAAGAAGCATATCTGAAAGCTTCACGTTATTCTTCAGCTTTTATGAGAAGTGCTTGTTATAACCCAGAGAATCGTGAAAAAATGCCCAAAGTGAACATTACATTCTTACTAAATTGTCCATATGGCGGTGAGGTGTGGAGTAGGAGTGGCGTGAAACGTCAGCGAATCGAAGTATTCATGGATGACATGTACGCTTGTATTACGCGAAATGGAACGCTAACAAAAAATATTCAAAACTTCTCACCGCTACTTGGCTCAGGAAATGCTGAGAAACATATATATATATATGTATATCTACAATATGGAAAAAAAAACCCATCTCAGATGGCAAAAAAATACAAAAACTAAGGTGTTTGACTTTTCTATCATCCAATAATGCAGAAGTTTAGGCTCAACAGATTACCCACCGAGTCAGACATTGTCAAATTATCCTTAGGTTAAACCATGCATCCATAAATGAGTTACTGAAGATTAAAAAACATATTTCACTGGAAAAGCTTTATATACGCATGCGTAGCTGTACACACGGTTAACTCCAAGTGCCTGAGTATTTGTGCAAAAAAAAAAAGAAATACAGTAATATTAGTTTGTATTGTAAAATCCAAATTCCTGGGACATAACTGTAATTATTTTCGCATTAACTTCGTACAACATTACTATATAGGCTGGGCGTTGATATTTTTACATAATGAGTTTTTTTCAAATTTATAATTGTTGTAAACCCAGAATGGTACCTCGTATGGTTTATATTTTCTTCGCAGTAGACTTTAAGTTATGAAGAGTACGTCCTTTATATAAGTGCTTTCGAATTATGTCAACGTGTGATGTTCTGAAGAACTAATCAGCGAATCTCGCTTCTTAAGTTTTTCCTAAATATTTTATACAGTGTTATAAATTCAGCCGACTAATTAATTTCCATACACCGTTTTAGATTCAACAGGCTGGTCAATTTCCATACACCGTTTTAGATTCAACAGACTAGTTAATATCCATACACCGTTTTAGATTCAACACACTGATCAATTTTCAGATACCGTTTTAGATTCAACAGACTAATTAATTTCCATACACCGTTTTAGATTCAACAGACTGATCAATTTCCATACACCGTTTTAGATGACACAGACCGGTCAATTTCCATACACCGTTTTAAATTCAACAGACTGATCAATTTCCATACACCGTTTTAGATTCAACAGACTGATCAATTTCCATACACCGTTTAGATTACACGGACTGGTCAATTTCCATACACCGTTTTAGATTCAACAGACTGATCAATTTCCATACACCGTTTAGATTCAACAGACTGATCAGTTTCCATACACCGTTTTAGATTCAACAGACTGGTCAATTTTCATACACCGTTTTAGGTTACACAGACTGGTCAATTTCCATACACCGTTTTAGATTACACAGACTGGTCAATTTTCATACACCCTTTTAGGTTCAACAGGCTGATCAATTTTTATAGATTATTTTAGTCTAATCAATTTCCACAGAGTGTTTTAGATTCAACAGGCTGATCAATTTTTATAGATTATTTTAGTCTAATCAATTTCCACAGAGTGTTTTAGATTCAACAGGCTGATCAATTTTTATAGATTATTTTAGTCTAATCAATTTCCACAGAGTGTTTTAGATTCAACAGGCTGATCAATTTT
>NW_013666730.1:268907-271202 GCF_000517525.1 Limulus polyphemus | reverse complement strand
AATTTCCATACACCGTTTAGATTACACAGACTGGTCAATTTCCATACACCGTTTTAGGTTACACAGACTGGTCAGTTTTCATGCACCCGTTTTAGATTCAACAGGCTGATCAATTTTTATAGATTATTTTAGTCTAATCAATTTCCACAGAGTGTTTTAGATTCAACAGGCTGATCAATTTTTATAGATTATTTTAGTCTAATCAATTTCCACAGAGTGTTTTAGATTCAACAGGCTGATCAATTTTTATAGATTATTTTAGTCTAATCAATTTTCACAGAGTGTTTTAGATTCTACAGATGAATCAGTTTCCTTACACTGTTTTCTATTCAATAAGTGAAATATATTTCTTACTCATTTATTTACAGTCTAGTACAAATCTTGTTGTTAATCTTTGAAAAATATTATTATATATATCTGTGTTGTTTAATCTTGAAGTTTTGTTGCGAAAATTAGACACTCGGTTTTGCTTTTGCTGGGTGTTTGCAATAGAAGTCATTTGACAGAGAGAAGGACAAAGAAAAACATTGTTTCAGAATATCAAACTCTTAAGACATTTGTTTTTGTAACTAATGTGTTTGAGCTATGGTTTTATTTTTATAACAAACGTGTTTGAGCCTTGGTTTTATTTACTTATATATATATATATTTATTTTAATGTTAATTAGGTGATTCAATTTCAGACGACATACAAACATTGGGATTTCATCAGAGCCCCAACACCACCCTTGGGCGCGTCCACGAAACATTGTTGCCGGAAGTAGATGTTTCACAAGTCTTTGTTTTTACTGCAGGTCTTGCAACGATGGTGGTCATCATTATTATTACAACCGTGATTATCTTAAAGCGGTATCAAAAGGTAAGGGTATGTTATGTGTTAACTTTCGTCATTTGCTGATTATTAGAAGCCGTCAAATTCGTTAGCGTTTATTTTCTTCGTTCGCTATTGTGAGCAATGTTTCATCCACGAAAGTCAAAGGTTAACAGACTTAGTCAGCACACGCAGAGAAAAGCATCCTCTCTCACGTCATGTCTCATCCTTTTCCGTTTGTCCACCCACAGCTGGAAACGCGAAGGTTGCGTATATTAAACGGTATGAGATTAACCAGACTCATTATCAACTGCTGTGCTTCGAATAACTTTCTCGGATAACGTGACTATAAATTATCAAGTAAGCCATTTATGTGTGTAGGTGTCTTGTGAGAATATAAAGCTTTCGAAGTTTACAAAATTGACTAGTTAATCACACAGAATTAGAGTGTTGTCTATTACCAGAAACAAGATGAAATTATAATAAGGAAGCGAAAGATAATATCATACACAAAATTAACCAAGCCATAAATATTTATTAACGTTGCCGTGTTCTAACTAGAGTGGAATTACTCTGGAGGCATTTTAAATGTCTAGAACGGCCTCTCCGTCTTTCGCACTATAAAATAAGTTGAAGATTAGAAGATACCAGCATGCCAGGGGGTATATTAACATGTAATTAGATATGCAATGACCTCAACGCTTCTATTTTAGAAATGTTGGCCCCCCCTTTTTTTAAGACGGTGTTTTATCGTATCTTATCTCTCGGTCCATGCTGTATAAATAGGTAAATCAGTTTCTTCTGTTCAAATGTCCCAGATGAAAAAAAAACAATTGCGGTTTGGCAGTAGTAAAGCTTTCAAGGCAAACAAAGCATCATCTTCCTTCGGGATACTACCATGTATCCTGGTTTTACGTCGCACAACGCTATATATATAGAATATGGTAGTAATACCTCAGATGTAATGGCCGGTTAGTAGCCTATGGTTTATTCTCTAACGACCACTACTTCTAACGTATTAGTAGCCTATGGCTTATTCTCTAACGGCCACTACTTCTGACGTATTAGCAGTCTATGGCTTATTCTCTACTTCTGACGTATGAGTAGTTTATGGCTTTCTCTCTAACGTTCGCTAGTTTTAACGTGTTAGTAGCCTATGGCTTATTCTCTAACGACCACTACTTCTAACGTATTAGTAGCCTATGGCTTATTCTCTAGTAGTTTATGGCTTTCTCTCTAACGTTCGCTAGTTTTAACGTCTACTTCTGACGTATTAGCAGTCTATGGCTTATTCTCTACTTCTGACGTATGAGTAGTTTATGGCTTATTCTCTACTTCTGACGTATGAGTGGCCGTTAGAGAGTAATCTATTTACACCTGACAAACTTTGAATGACATCTGACAACCTTTGTACTCGATAACACCTAATCAAATTGGACAAAGATATTAAAATCCTACTAACACTATAGTTCGGCCAGGCATGG
>NW_013666730.1:239850-267995 GCF_000517525.1 Limulus polyphemus | reverse complement strand
AATACGTCAGAAGTAGAGAATAAGCCATAGACTGCTAATACGTCAGAAGTAGAGAATAAGCCATAGACTGCTAATACGTCAGAAGTAGAGAAGAAGCCATAGACTGCTAATACGTCAGAAGTAGTGGCCGTTAGAGAGTAATCTATTTACACCTGACAAACTTTGAATGACATCTGACAACCTTTGTACTCAATAACACCTAATCAAATTGGACAAAGATATTAAAATCCTACTAACACTATAGTTCGGCCAGGCATGGCCAGGTGGTTAGGGCGCTCGACTCGTAATCTGAGGGTCGCGGGTTTGAATCCCCGTCACACCAAACATGCCAACCTCTGCCTTTGCCTGGTTCCAAGTCCAGGATGAGAAAGGGGGGGAGGGTTGGGCGCGGTGCTAGCAACTCCACCCCGTAAAAACCAACCTGCTACAAGTAACTGCAACAACACCTTCCGTTGGCGAGGTGTTGTTGCGGCCCTATGCTCCACTGGGAGTTTACAGGAATAAAAAAAACAAAAAAAAACACTACAGTTCGAAAATTAGTTTTACATTATTGCCAAACATTTTTGACGCTCGTATACCCACAGTGTTCGACATACTATTTTTGTTATCTGCTCTGCATAGCCAGATGACTTATTCTACTACATATATTGAAATCAGAAAAAGAAACGGTAGTCAGAAATATATATATATATATATCCCACATCAAAACCGAAACCGGCAACATTAAACATATACCAACTTCTGAATACCACCAATGTCTGGATTTTACCATTCACATAATAAGTATTCACTCTTTCTACCCATTCTAGATACTTGAGGTATCACGGAACGTTTGGGGAGAAAACCCGTTCCACGTCTAAACAGCTTGATCCCACCACGCCTAGTCCAGTTAACCAAACCCCCCTCTATCACACTTTCTTTAACCTGAACGTGATAGCTTTCTAAGAATCACGCAACTTTCTCGAAACAAACCTTTTAGTCCCAGGACATTATCAAGGCAAACGTTGGTCTGAGAAGACTAATTGTCCCCTACAGTGTTTTTTGTTCCGAAATAAACTGAGTGATAAATAAGTGATTGGTAAATATCTACCACATTCTGTAAACGTTTATTTAGTAAATACGCTATAATTAGCTACAAAGTCCACGTTGCTGATTTACTGAAGGATGAAAACTGCAGGAAATAAACAACATGATGGATTTCACTACAATAATAATTTCGACAGTCGCTTAGAAATCAAATTATGAGGCGTTTCTATGTTATAATCACGGCTCAATGTAGACCGGGTTTTTCAGTACTGGAGGATTCACGTGATCACAAGATACAGTGCACCGTCTATATCTAGTACTAAAATGTAAATAACAGTTTAAGTTTCTCTCTCTCTTACTAATTTACACAGTTATTTGTTCCATTTCAGCTTTCGGTGTTAAACATGCGAGAAACACATAAAGTTTGGAACTTTCAAAGCAACCTTAGGACTAGACGTTTAGAACTCATTACATTTGGGTCCCTGATGCGTCAATGTTTTCTAATTCAGGAACGGAGTCTTTGTTCTTGAACCCTTTCCTTCAGTATTTACACTCTAACCCATGAGCTCCCACACTTTTTCAGCACAAAGCCTCCCCCACCCCCATCAAAACAATTCGCATCTATTATATCTACGGATACTGAGTACCTTAATAGTTTTGTGCATTTGCTATGGCTACCGCGACACTTTTCTCTATACGAAGGAAGAATATTTGGCTAAATTAGATTTGGTACTTTTTTATTATGATTGCTCCATGATTGGTCAGATTTATACTTGTGTTCAGTCTTTTAAGCTATTAAATGTATTGTTAATATTTCATATTGTATGTAGTTTGTAATTGTTTCTTTCGTGTTTCGTTTTCGTACTATGCTCTCTTTCCATACTGCTATAACTTTATAGAGTTTGTCTGTTGAGTTAAGCCACTTCTGGCTACGAGTTTTCACCCCTGTGTTGAATGCTTTTCAAAGCAAGACAGTTGAAAGTCAAATTACCCATCGGCTTTTTAAAACACTTTTATGTACCAGATTTTCTGCAAGTTCAATTTATATGCTCTTTCATAAAAGGTGAATGATTTCACACAGATTTTGGTTAGTTTTTTTTTTATTCCGGTAATTACCGCTGTGGGATCTATATGCTCTTTCATAAAAGATGAGTGATTTCACACAGATTTTGGTTATTTTTTTTACCCCGGTAATTACTGCTGTGGGATATATATGCTCTTTCATAAAAGATGAGTGATTTCACACAGATTTTGGTTAGTTTCTTTATCCCGATAATTACCGCTGTGGGATCTATATGCTCTTTACATAAAAAGTGAATGATTTCACACAGATTTTGATTAGTTTTTTATCCCGGTAATTACCGCTGTGGTATCTATATGCTTTTTACATAAAAGATGAGTGATTTCACACAGATTTTGGTTTGTTTTCTACATCGAATTTTGTAATAGTAAAAGAACAACATAAAATTAGTGAATATAATAATATATATGGACCACACCGGTAATGAATGGTTTAAAAACACCGGTAATTTGAGAGATAAACAATATCATTTCAATACAGATTAAAAACGCCTTTTAACTCAAAGGAAAAACATATCTTTCAGTTATTACCCTAAGTTTTCATTTAACACCTTGATTACAGGTTTCAGCTGCTAACCTGGTAACTACTGATAACTTTGACTTTAATTATTTATATTCGGTGCGTAGACACATTAATTCACGACTCAATAGCACAAAACAAAATGACACAGTTAGAGAGTAGTTTTTCTTAGATACATGTGCCACCAAAACTGAAGTCCCTTTATAGTTTTTTTGTAAACTGTCATCCCCACCACATCCCCCATAAAGTTTCTCTGGCTGCCGTATATTGTAGTTTAATATACCTATGTATAGTTAGAAATTCTTGTATTGTTTTGTTACCTGAGAAACACTTTTATTTCACCCAAATGGTTAAAGAGCCCGGTCAGAGACCCTTATACTTCAAGCATAGCCGTCTCTAATTTTGGAGGTGCGGACCAGAGATAAGGCAACTAGTCGGAAGCACTCGCCGCCTGAGGCTATCACTCTTGATCGAAAAACAGGATTAAATAACACCTTTAGAATACACTCACAGCGGAAGGTGTAATGTATGTTTGGTAGTACCACGTCTCGATCCCAAGATTCTCGATTCCTTAGTCCAATACTATCGAGTCCGGAAATCCGTGTAACAGTAGCAAGTAAATAGGTCATTATTACTGGAAATGCGCCATATAATCTATAACAATCATCTACTATTAAGCAATCTTACTTTCAAATCCACTCACGTTACGATTTCATTTGTTGTTATTGTCAGCCATCTCGACACTCTGTGGTTGCTAAAGTGTGGTATAGCTCCCAACCAGGTCTAATGTTTGATGTGGTACTTTCAGTATTTAGGCATATAAAAATTGAAACATTAAGGTATAACATTATGCCTTTTAGTTCACAGTTGTAAGCATTTTCTTACTGGGGTAATAGATAGGTTGCAACAATTTACGAAATTAGTTTCATTTTTTCAAATAATAAACAGAATTACCATGAGAATGAAACACTTGTCTTTTTGCAGTTTAACCAAGTTAGGAAATTTTAAAACTATGTATTTTTCATTAGATAAAATTTTCTCTCTTAATTACTCGAAAACAGACATTTAAAAAAAAGGCTAACAGAGTTCCATTAAACACAAGTGTTATTCTTAACACAATATTTATATATTTCCAGCACCTAAAAATTCATCGACTGACCCCGTCCTGTTAACTTGAAAACTTTGACGACATAATGTTTATGACGTCTTTAAAAATAATGTTGTTGTTTTTTTCATTATGAAATTCAAGAAAAGGCTCTTATAGGTCTAGTATTCCAGTTTCCTTTCTCCAATTCTTTGTTTTGTTCCCTCGAGGTTTTAATTAGCAATTTTTCATTTGGTATGGAGTGTAAATTTCTTACTATGGCATTTATGTTTATGTTAGTTTCATTTGCGTTAACACCTTCACGGGCGTCCGATTATTTACAGTTGGAATAACAGTTGAGCTTATTTTGATTTCTGATGCTGTAGAGGCCAAAATATGATTCAAGTCAGGGAAAATCACAAGCGAAAGTAATGTGAAAATATTTATTTAATGATCATCTTACATAGTCAAGACAGTCAAGGTTTTATGAAGTCAAGGTTTTACCATAGTCAAGGTTTTATCTCAACCTCTTTATCTTCCGCAATCAAATACATTTTACAACCCTCGTTTGTCCAGAGAGAGTCATTACCCGCAATCATTTACATTTTACAACCCTCGTTTGTCCAGAGAGAGTCATTACTTTGGACCAAAATCTCAATTTCAATTGGTGAAGTCTTAAATTGATGGAGAGAGAGAAAAAGCGGACAAGAGAGCCCTGATCCCCAAGTTACGATCTGACAGAAGGAAAATCATATTATATTTTCAAACAAGACAAACATCTTAAGCCATTGCTTACAGTGTATGATGTTTTTCGTCGTCTTGTGAATTTTTACCCTCGTTATTGTCTTCTCTACCTTATATTTTACTTTATTTAGAAAAAAAATATAATAAAATGATTATTGCGATATTTTTTGTATTAAATTTCATTCTGCGACAGAAAACTTTTGTATTTAGATATATATATCGAACTAACAAAAACTGTGGAGGAATTTTGCACCAATGCTTAAATATATTTAACTATAATTTAAAAAAAACGAGGTTAGCTGGTATCTAGAATATGATATATTTTCTGTAATGTGGGCGAAACTTGAAAATGGTAACGGTAATTAAAAATCATATTTAGTATCTTACCCTACTATATCAGCCTATTCTTGCAATTTACGTCAGACAGCCTCGCGCCCACGTGCTGTCTGAAGCAAAGTACCCGAATTCAAAGCAAAGCCTCTAGAAAAATTATCATAATCCGCCTAATGCCATCTTAGTGAGAGATGTGTATCCCAAGAAAAGGCGGTCATGTAAGGGTTAACATCCTATATGACTCCACCCGAGGACAAAGACCTGTTTAAAAACATAAAGTTATATCCCGTAGCTTTCTGTGGAACTCTAGCAAGAAGTTCTTCGAATCAGCACAAGCGGAACATATTACCCTTCAATCCAGTTCAGATGTTCATTTGTATACGAAGTAAGTTTTCTTTCTGTCTTTTTTAAAGATTGAATAGGCCCAGAAATGACTCAACTCCCTCTGTATTATCCTTGCATCTTGTTAACCAGTGTTTAATTACTTTTTCAAAGGACTACTCAGGAAGGCAGTCAACCATTGTCTATCATAACGTAAAGTTTACCGTACTTCTTCCTGTTAATTTGTTTTGGATGATATAATTTGGAAAACGGATCTGGAAATACCAACTATACAGATGGTTGGAAATTGGTACATCATCTAAAGATAATCAATATGAACCAACTTTGATTAGTTTGTATTAACTTGTTATGAAATGAAATCACCCGATATTTCTATATTATCAGTTAATACACTGGTTTTGTATCTCCAAAAGCTGCCTTTGTTGGCTTTGTTCTAGACAAGCAAAACAAAATGTAACAATTATATTGAGTTACACTTCCGGAAATATACGTTCTCATTCACATCAAGAACAATGTGTAAATGGCCTAGCAGCTCATTATGTTAGTGATGAATACAGAAGCATTGATCTTTGAGACTCCGTGGAACAAGAAATCTTGTATCATCTACAATCGTGTACTTTAATATACGATTAGGTTGACGCTTCGTCTGAAAGTTGTGAATGTCTAATGAGCAGGAGGTGAAGCTAACAAACCTACGTGTCATCTCACCATCTGACCCCGACAGTGGGAGAAGGTCGATGTCTTTAGTAAAGTGAATAAAACCTTTATTGTATTCACTGTTCTAAACAATTGTCCAAGAATCCACTGTTTGGTCGTGAATTCGCAAGGTTTTCTTTTGTTTTCTTGAGTAATTTATCATATCCGGCTTCCCCATTTGTTTATTTCAATGGCAAGACATTTTTACGTTTTCGTCAAACAACTGACAGCTGCGAAGTACTGAGTATTATTTCAGTACCGTCTGTTTGTTTGTCTTCAACATTACTACAGAATATTTAAAGAAATAATTAAAATACTTGGTCCATGGGTATACTTTTTAAATTATTTTAGAATGTCATATTGATGAGTCTAAAAATTTTAAAACAAAAAAAACGCTGATATATTTTAACACTCGTGTGTTTATTATGGTCCAAGAAAATTCACGCACAGTCGAGGCTAGAATATCTAAACTAAGCATATTTGTTGTTTTTTAAATATTTGTTAGTTATTTCCGAGTAGGAAGATAGGCACGGATAGCTTTTGAAAGTATTTTTATCACTTAGACACTAAATTTATCTTTATCTTTGTTTTAAACTTACACGCTTAACACATTTAGCAACATTTGATTTTGAATTTACTACTCGATACTTAGACATTTAACACATTTAGCAACATTTTTGTTTTCATGTTAACCTCGATACTTAGATACTTAACACATTTAGCAACATTTGATTTTGAATTTACTACTCGATACTTAGACATTTAACACATTTAGCAACATTTTTGTTTTCATGTTAATCTCGATACTTAGATACTTAACACATTTAGCAACATTTGATTTTGAATTTACTACTCGATACTTAGACATTTAACACATTTAGCAACATTTTTGTTTTGAAGTTACCGCTCGATACTTGGACAATGTCACTGGATTAACTTATTAGACATATGGTAAATATAAATATTTCGTAGTCAACATTTCGTTTTTTAAGATTTCAAGTTGTGGGTGATGTAAGTGAAAAGGTAATTAGTGATTCGACACTTTGTTCACGTTTTATATAATTAAACCACAGTGTTCAGTTAAATATCTCCGATTTCTTTCCTTTCTCCGAGTTCTAATATTACATTCCCTTCAGAAGCCTATTCACAAATGTTCAGACTTTTAGTGTCAAACCCATCGAAACTGAGACAGCATATTTTTAATTTAAGCAATGGCAGAAGGTTTGTTTTACAGATAGAAATTCTTTTAATCAAATGATTACTCAATGCAGTGAAGAATATGTTCAAGAGAGAAGAGAAATGACTTTCCTAAGATCGTTTTAACTTTATTTGAAAATTTCATAAGATAAATCTTTGTTAAAAATACGATATTTGCTTTAGTCATATGTATGAACGCTAACCACTAAACGAATTTCTCTATTGACCATATAGGCCAAGACACACTACACGCACGTACCTGTCTACGACCAAGAAACGATCATGCTATAAAAGGCAATCCTATCGTTTAAGGTGGTGTGAGCTGAATTAACAACAGTGGTGAGTAACTCTAATAATACGTCTGGTAAATGCGAATCGTATCTATTATCCAATCTGTTTGCATGATACAACGTCTAGAATCAACGTAAATAAAGGTCCCTGTGAGTCAAGTTGTATTGATTTTTTTTTAACTTGTGATTTTATTACACAAGAGCGCTGTCTTTTGGGGATGATAAAGAATCGTTTAACATACAGTATACGAATAATTTAGAATCCAGACACGTGTGAAGCTGATGGAGACCAAAGTACTATCTCTTAAATAGAAATAGTTAGGAAAGACCTGTTTTTTTTTGTTGCCGTTGTTTTTTGTTTTTTTTGTTTTTGTCAGTCATACTCAAGAATACATTATAAAAAGGGAATAGTAGATAAATTTTGTAAAGTACAGCAGTGAGCTGTTTCAATGATTTGTAAAAGTTTAGATTTAATTCTCCGAAGCTAAAGGGCGGACAATTTTCATCCAGGATTGTTATTGCGGTGTCATAAAATAACACCATAGCTCTAGCCAATTCATCACAATAAGTATTCGAATCTTTCGTATTATTCTTATTAATATTGTTTATTTATTCGGTTTAAAAAATGTGAATGCATATTTTAAAATTTATTGTACTCATTCGCTTTTTATTTTATTTTTTCTAGTTGCCAAAGTCTCATATCTTGATTCGAAATGACTAAAATTGTCTTCCTTGTACAATTAAAATTAGGATTGTAAATAATAAGATAAATTATAGCTCCTTTTTTAGATTTAGTGGAAATGCAACAAGGGCTAATAACTATCAAGGCGAAATAGCTTAAATATTTAATGTTTTAGCAACTGAAAGAGTGTAATCCCTAAAAGAAGAATTTGCGATGTAAGTAGTGGGATTACTTATTCCCTGGAGGTAAGTATCTGTTTATTCTGACGGTATAAATGAGCAAAAACTAATCCTTTTTTCGATAACACTCTCTTACAATCTTCTGAATAAACTTAATTATCTAGTTGGCAATTATAAGCATGAATTTATAGACGAAGCAGGTTAGAGGATGTGGTGTTGTATATATACAGTCATATTATTCCCAGCAGTAATGTGATTTTTCAGTCATGGCTCCCACGATAGACATTCCACATGACAAAATGTAGAATCAAAGCTTTCGTTGGTGAAGGTTACTCCATGCGACAGACTGGGGCGAAATTTCGTGCTAGTGTGTATGATACTTTTCTGGAGGAAACATTCCCACATGTGGTTACAGTTAGGTCATTGGCAAGATATCTACTAGATGATCGTGTATCACGTAAAGAGTATGCCTTGATTTACTCAACATCGCTTTCTATTGTCAACAGTACTAGTTTTAGTACCTTCTTCATAGTTTCCATAAAGCTCCTACTGGAACACGAAATTTCGTGTTCACAAACCACAGCATAGAAGAGGTGATGAAACCAAAAATACTTCCAACAATAGGATGAACAGAGTTGGAGGAGTTTGTTCTTTAATGAAGAATCTCAATAAGAGAGAAAAGAATAGTATTGTTGTCGACGTTACATCTAATTCTGAGTGATCAGTCCAAGTGTGGGCTACCTCTCAACCAATGGTGTTAGAAATCTACAAAACAAACTGATGACACCCTAGTTGTTGACAGGCAAAACCAGAGTCTTATTTATCATGTCATTCTCTTAGGAAAAGAAAAAAAAAAGTTCGACATTGAATCATTTTTAGTAAGACAAAGAACATGAGATGAAATAATATCAGGTAGAAAAATCAGAGGCGATGGAACGCTTGCAACCATTGCTTGGCCCCCAAAATGTCCCGATATGAATATCATCAAGATTGTGCTGGCAGATATAATGGAAATCGAAGTTAAACGTAAATCCCAAACTTGTTTGAATTCTTAAGAGTAATACCGGACATTTGGAGCAATATTCACAATCATACTTTTTATTGTCTTATTTAGCATAAAACAAAATTTGCAACTCTGTTTAAAGCAAATCCAAAATGCTGGTGCATTATGTCTTTTATTTGCTTTTTTTCTGTATTTCCTGTAATAATGTATCCACTAATAATAATTTGATCATTTAGTTGTAATTACTCATTGATGTGACTCCTGTACATGTATCACCTGTGCGTTTTGATGATTATTTGCAAAACTGTGTATACCAAGTACGGTTAATACGCATGATACAGCTGTTTAATCATCAGCTAGATTAGTTTCATTGCGTGTTAGATTATGATATGCCATATGAATTTCGATCCAAAACTTTGCTTGACGTTCAGGTGTCTATTGTTAAGTCATATTTCGACGAGTGAAGTTAACCTCATCCTATCCCTATTTTTTTTTCTATATACCCGCGAATACTAGCTCTATTTAGGATAACGTAATTGTATCTTCCAACACCAAAATTTTCAATTTCATTGAGAACAAAAAACAGGAAAAAAAAAGTGAAGCCCATATTATCGTTTGGTTGTCGACTTGTCACTAAGTTAGACTGATTAGGTATCTTGAAATACCTGTATAAATATTTTCACAGAGGTAAGTAAAAGACAACTCAAATACCATAAACATAAGCTACAGACCATCACTATAAGACATATAATCCTAATTTTGGATTAGCCCTTGTTCAGGCCACTGATGACGGTTGGAATTCCCCGAAACCATTCTAACACAGTGACAAGTGACTAACTGTATTAGTAACAAGGCTTCATGTTTCTTTCTCATTGAAATTTAAAATTTTGGCTATGAGAGAAGAATATTCATAAACTTCGGGTCTAATCTTATTCTATCCATTCTTTATCAAATGACATCTAGATTAACTAAACATTTCTCCAGTGACATGAATTACTAAGTTTCGACTTGGGCTAGGATCGAATAATCCTGTCTATGGATAAACTCTATATTTAGATCAGAACGAAAACGTCCATACTAATTTAGATCGTTTGTTTCTGTCTTTCTTTCTAACACAAAGAAGATAAAACAGCACACAGCCCTTTTTTTCAACATATCCCCCCAATGGGACAGCAGTAAGTCTACGGATTTACAACGCTAAAATTAGGGGCTCGATTCCTGAGATAGCCCGATGTGGCTTTGCTATGAAAAACACATACACACATACAACCTTATCAACTACAAGTACAATATGCATATATATATTAAAGAGAGTAGGGCAGAGTGATTGCACAGTTGTTTCATTTAGAGTAATAGTTTGAAACCAAACTATTGGTTTCAGCTGTCTTTGTAATATTTTCTTTAGTACAACAACCTTACAATGCTAACTATATTAACTGTATAGTAACTTTTGCTCCACCCTGTTTGTATCTTAGACCAAGTAAAGATTAAATTATTCCTGTAGTCTTAACTTATCAGTTGCTCCAGAAAGAGAATAAACAAAAATATTTCACTTTCCTCCCAACAGGAAGTAAATCATAATTATGTTTACAAGAATGTTCGAAGTGTTTATCTTCATCAATTCGTATATAAAACAACAACAACAAAAAACCGCAAGAGCACTAATAAAATGTTTTAAACATTCGCTTAGAGGAAGTAAAGCAGAAAGTGTAGGACAATTTCTTGAAACATCCGCTTCAGCAGGTGTCACCGAAACGGAAGTTTTCAGTTTACTTTCAAACACTCGTAAAACATAAACAGATTCTATTGCAAGACGAAAACGATGAGAAATTATAAGGTTAACCGTCCTCACTATTGTGTTCTTTGTAGTATGTAATTACTGGAGTTCCTGGGGTTCTCGGTCACGTGATACCACCCTCGTCACGGCTTGGCAACCTTTTATTTGTTAAAAACACTAATTGTTAGCTGGAAGAAGCCAAACGTTTCCTCGCCCTCAAGCCTCGCTTGTTCCCACGTGAGTTGTCTCTACTGTTTTTAATAGTTTCCGTACTGGAGAGGTAGGGGACGTAAACCACCCGAAAAAATGTTTTTTCGCCAATAGGTCTACTATATGATAATTACCAGAAGGGTGAATGGGCGTTATTTTTAATGGTGTGCTACATAAACGCGATAACAATAATGTGTAATATATGATTGATATGAGTTTCAGTCAGTGAGTGTCAATAAACGGAGGGCGGTTTTTGGGTAGTTTATCACTGTATAAAACGAATACACATTTTGAAATGAATGTAAAAAAAAAAGAACACTGTAACTGCTTTGAGCACACATTTTGAAATGAATTAAAAAACAACAACACTGTAACTGCTTTGAGCACACATTTTGAAATGAATTAAAAACAACAACACACTGTAACTGCTTTGAGCACACATTTTGAAATGAATTAAAAACAACAACACACTGTACCTGCTTTGAGCCACTTTTTGGTTTTTGGTTGTCATTGTTATAATAAATTACTAAAGCTTATAAAATAAACACGCAATTTTAAGAATTGGGTAAACGAGTAATTCATTCGTCTTGACTATTTCAACCTTAACAATAACACTAATATTACATGAATTCGTGCATGAAATAATAAGATAATAAAATCGGGTCAAGCTTTAAAGTTTAAATTGTTCTTTAGAGTTTAGGAAATTAGACTTTGTTGAATAACTTGTTAAAACTTGTAGACTTATTAACTAGTAGGTCTGAGCTTCAGAGATGTATAAAAAATATGCTATTTTCTCATAATTTGATCTTATGAATTAAAGTTTTAGTGTGTACATTTATTTGCATAACATTCTAAAACTGATTCTAAGTTTCAAATGCTGTTCAAAAATGTCCATTAGCTTTTACGATCTATATATTTATGTCAGAATTTTGTGTAAAGACACGCAAGTCATTTGTCAACAGCACTCACCGCCACCTTTTAGGTTACTTTTTTTTGATCGAATAATGGAATTTGGTTTGGTTTGTTTGGAATTTCCCGCAAAGCTACACGAGGTCTATCTGCTCGAGCCATCCCTAATTTAGCAGTGAAGGACTAGAGAGAAGGCAGCTATTCATCACCAGCCCACCGCCAACTATTACAAACGAATAGTGGGATTGACCGTGACATTATAACGCTCTCACGGTTGAAAGGGCGAGCATGTTTGGTGGGACGGGGATTCGAACCCGCAACCCTCACATTGCGAGTCGAGCTCCCTAACCACCTGGCCATGCCAGGCCAACAGAATTTGACCGTCACTCTTTCAGCACATCCGTGGTTCCAAAGCGTGGAGTGCGTTTTTGCTGCATCGGATCACGAATCCTTGAATTCACAATCCTGACATGTCAACCACTGAGCCACGCCTAGTTCAATTCACTCAGAAAATGTCTTAACTCGTTTCTTCTCAATAGTTTTTAAACGTAACAGCTCGCTGCAAAGAATTCCAACATTTATAAAAACTTAACTTTATGTTTTGCCAAACTGGAAAGATTGGATTAAACTTAATTTCAAATTTGTTAACATTTGGCATTTTTAACGTGAGTTGCAGCTTATGCAATGACTGAGCTAAGCGGCCAAGTCAGAGAGATCAACCAGTTATTAAGCACCCTCAACCTGCACGGCTACTCTTATCTGAATCGTGCCCTCTGTTGAAAGTACGAAACGTATTCAGCGACGTATCACGGGATTAAACCTTGGACCTTTCACTTTGCAACGCGCACGTTAACCACTACATCATGTCTGGCCCATATTGCGTCTTCATTTAAGCTCACTTTTTATTGTAAAAAGATGTTTCTTTCATCAGATCTGGTAAATGTATTGAAACTTATGTCTAAATAGTTTTGTGACAAAGACATACTCATATATACAAAAGAAAAAACAAATAAACAAAACAGCCTAGTCAGAACTAACCAACATAACTTAAGAATACTGATCTGAGAAGTGCCACAACTACTTTCTGATTCTACTATTTACTTTAAACGACACATAACGAATGGAAGATGGCAATCTTTGTCACAGCAGTAAATTATCAATCGGAAATCTGGAGAAACAAGCCATTTTTACTTGAATGGAGATTTTTGATTTTCTGGAATAGATTGATAGATATAATAAAATGAACCGACATAGTACGTTCCGTGCTACTATAGAACACAAAATATGGTACCGATCATCTCGGGTTCAGTTGTCATCGTAAATAAAAACCAAAAAAAAAACACAAACAGTGAAACTAAGAAACAAGACAACAGACTTGGTATGTGTGTTAGAAGTGTGCACGATGGTGCAACGTACAGGAAGAGAAACACTGAATTGCACTGTTTGACTCCCATGCTTTTCGTGGTTAAGATCAGTCAGCGTGCCCTATACAGTTTAATTCAACAGGACTGAACTTAGCAGAACAATGAGATTCAAAATATCCACTTACGACATACTAAATACTCTGTCTAAGTTTGAGAGCTTGCATTTCGTCATAGCTCGTGATGCGTGAATAGTAGAGATCGTGACTTGCCAACTTTCGATCAGCATCTAAACCCACAATAATGGTTTTTTTTTTTATGTGTGAAGACATCATGACACACATGATTTATAAACTAACAGTGAGCACGTACAATCCCACGTGCATCGGGATGTATAAGTAATATTACTAACGCAATCACTTATTATGCAGAAAACATTTGTCCTGGCAGTTTATTCGTTGTTTCCTAGCCCTCAAATATTTCAAATTACAGACTGATAGCTCTTTTCTCTCAGCTACTTTTCTTAATTATTTACACGTTTCTTTACCTCTACTATAGCTTATCTGAAGAGCCCTGCTATTGAGCGAAAGGCCTCGTCGGCACTGGATATAGCAAATGTAGTGTGATTGATACATTATAGTTTATTTAGTACATTCATTTTTTAGTGATAATATCATTGTAATTAATTTATATTTGTATCCTGTAGTATGTTTTATATTGTCCCCCGAGTATTGTTAATGTGGTTTTACTCTAAAATAAAGAAACACCACAAGAAACTCTAGAGGTTTTTCTGGGCGTGTAAGTTATATAAACAGGAAATTTAATGATTTTGGGGTTTTGGTAAAGTGTTGAAGTGTATGTTATATCAAAGTAGTTTAACGGTTTGGTAAAGAGTTTGTTTGTTTATTTTAGCGCAAAAATAGGCTACCTGCGGTCTGAGAAACAAATTCCAGATTTTAATGTTATAAGTCCGTATCCTTTGCCTTGACCCACTGGAGGAAATGGGGGAAAGTTAGTGTATTTCTAAGAACTTATGTTTGTTTGTAATTAAGCACAAAGCTACGCAATGGGCCATTTGTGCTCTGCCCACTATGGGTATCGAAACCCGGTTTCTAGCGTTGTAAGTCCGCAGACATACCGCTGTGCCACTGGAGGGGGGATTTATGGATTAAGCAAAGAAGAATATGTTATAATACCCCAGTTATACTACATCTGCCATATCTAGTGCCGTCGAGGCCTTTCGCACAATACCAGGAATCATCAGGCAAGTTAAGATAAGACAAACATCGTAGTAGTCTAAGCGCTATTTATGTCATTAACTTTTCATGAACAACGACAGCTATGGTGTAAACTAGAGTAAGTGAACTTTAATTATTATTAGTTTTACTTAAGTCATTTACAAATCAGATTCTTAGGAAAATAGATTAATAACACTAAGGTGGGAATGAAAACCTAGTTGCGCTAGGGCTGTGAATCCGAGGATTTCTGGCTCGCGAACCGCCGTCGTAAAAACACACTCTGAACTTTAGGGCCGTGGGTGCGCTATAACAGCGGTGGATGAACCCAATTATTCGATTAAACAAGAGTATCCAAGAGTTGACAGTGAGTGCTGTTGACTAGCTGCCACAAAATTAGAGACGCCTATGGGCAAATAGCGCTGTAGGTAGCTTTGCACGAATATTCTGAAAAAAATAAACATTCGGTGTGAGTACTGGGTTGTTATTCTTATATAACTTTAAGTATTAAAGAGAGTATACTATTCACGAAGTTCGTGAAACAAAGGGTAATTCCACCAAATAGCCAGAAATAATAGTTTAAAAAAATCTTATCAAATTTGGAAACTGAGATATGAACTTATTGGAATTTAAACATTGTATGTTACCTCTCTAAATTCTAGTTTTTCAGTATGTCAAAAAAATAATTAATCAATAATTAATTGCGTGTTTTGAAACCATTATCTTAATTCAAAATATTACATTACGTTTATAATGATTATTCAAACATTTAACCAAATTATGCCCACAAAGTTTTATTTTTGTATTATTGTGAATCTAACCAACAGAGGATTGCACATTGATAATAAAAAATAAGTTACAAGTGCAACAAACTTTTGGAAGTAAGTCTCATTCAAAAGACACGTTTTTTATTTGTTTGTTTTTTCAGGAATTCTCCTGAAAGTTTATTTGTTTTTAATAGGTTGATCGTCCCTTTTCTTAATAATGCAAAGGTTGATAAAAAAATCAAACTTTACAAATATAATTCGACCTATGCTCATTAAGAGTAATGGAATAAGTCAACAATTATTTTCTATCTGTATTTACATAAGAAACTCGTATGTTTTTATCCAGTTCTTTCAATTTTTTGAGTCACATCCTTGTCGCTGATGGCAAGTTTGTTTGTTTTTATTTCAAAGCTGTTTGTTGAACTGCTCTTTTTAAGCTACCAGTTAAATAATATAAATGCCTTTGCTGAGTCTGGTGTTTTCTTTTTCAGAAATATCTTCCTGATTTGATATTCATGTAATTGAAACGTACCAGTGGAAGCCGGAAAAGCAGAAGACAAAAATCCACAATATGATTTATTGACATTATGATATTAAGAGTGACGTAATGCTTAGGTGTTCACTGTTTACGTCTATTCTGCTGCCAAGTGATAATGCTGAATAAAGGACCTGAATTAGCGCCATCTAGTGACAAGTACAGACAATGCTAAAATGAAACCAGAATGAAAAACTATGGATTGTTAAAGATTACAATGAATTTAGACTATCACGTGAATGGCAGGATGGCGATTTTTTTATACATCTGTATCGTTTTTGAGAAAATTATAGATTATACTTTTGTTGGAGACTTTCAATGTTTTTCCATCCATGCATGACCAGCTGCTTGATGTTGCTATAACGACGCAATTGTTTCCAAATTTTTATTTTTGTGTTGTATTTATCCACAATCTCTAATGTCCTTGGTACGTATTCCGAAATTCGCCATAACCGATGACAAGTTTTTGTCGTAGCGTACAAATGCAAAACTGAGAGACTGACCGATTGTGCACAGCGAAATAGTTTAGCTGATTCGCTAACGTCCTTAAGGTTGTCCTCGTGATAGTAATCACCTGGTTGACGGTGTAATTGTGATGAACCGCTAACGTCTGTAAGATTGTCCTGGTGATAGTAAGCACCTGGTTGATGTTGTATAGCGTAAAAGTTTTAGCTGAACCACTAACGTCAGTCACTTTGTCCTCAGAATAGTAAACACCTGGATGATGGTGTAAAAGTTAAAATGAACCTCTAACGTCATATAACGTTTGTCCTGGAGATAATAAACACCTGGTTGATGGTGTAGAAGTTAAAATGAACCGCTAACGTCCGTAAGGTTGCCTGGATAATATTACTCGATGTTTTTGTGTCCTCAGCTTAAAATGACTGTATTATAGTGTTTAAAAATGAAAATGTGTTACTAGATGAGGAAAAGCTTAGTAACTTAAGGAAATGATCGTTTCCTTATCAACGTATAGTGGTGTATAACCGTCATTCATGGTTCACATTTACAATGACTCAAAGTTGTTAAGTGCTAAATTATAGTTAGTTTTTAAATATACTGTTATTATTTTTATACGTATATGATCGAAAACTAATTGTATGCAAGTTATTGATTGTTACTATGCCGCACGATTTTCAAATTTCGTATTATAAAACGCCATCGGCAGACATCAATCTTAATTAAACAAATGTACGAATATCCGTATTCGTTAAATAGGAAAGATCTCATTATTAGTAGTAAGTATTAAAAATAATGTTATTTGTACATCTTATTGTTGTTTTTTTGAAGAATCGAATCCAAATCATACATGTACATAATATTATCTGCCTGATCCTACGAAATAACGTATTATTTGCTTGGCTGAATTTGAAGGACAATTTCAAACAAGCATCATCCACCCAACTGGTAAACAAATTAAACGACCGTTCATAGTGTGGGACTCATGACTAATTTCTATTCCATAATGATTAACTACACAATTTTATAATGACTTTTTTAGAGGCAAACAATAAATTAAATTACTGCGTTAAGGACTGTGTTATTATTTTTACATTTTTGAATTACGTAACGCTGACTGAAGTACAGTGCACCGAATTACGAATATATAAAACAGCTGTAAACTACAGAGAATCTTTCAAGTTGTTTTGTTTCCTCAACGTTTCGGTTTTACGCCATCATCAGGAATATACAACTTCTTTAATGAGCTCCATCACCGTGATAGTTCACAACGTAAAAATTTAGCTAAACCAGTAACGTCCGTATGGTTGCCCTCATGATGATAATCACCTGGTTATGTATGCTCCTGATGAAGGTGTAAACCCGAAACGTTGAGGAAATAAAAACTGGAAAGATTCCCTGGATTCCGCGGTTGTTTTATTTATTCGTAATGCTGTGTTATTATCAATAGTTTCGTTTCAAGTTTAATATAGTAATACCGTGTTATTATGTTCAGCATTTCGTATTTTTTCAGCCTCAGTTGTGCAACAAACTGGTTTGTTTGTGCTTTAGTTTCATTTGGTGTGACATTCCCACCATGAATTACATCAATCAGGCTCAATCACGAATTTTCGACTTGCTGGATCTATAAATAATATCATATACTGTAACTTACTGATCATCATTTTTAATGCAGCTTATCCACATCTGATGAGAGAAAACCAAATTAAAAATAAAACTCTATAGTTACCCGCATAGTACTTTTAGAAGCTTTTGATTTTATTTCCAAGATTTTCAAGAAAACATGGTATCTCATATTTCTAGAATAAATAATCCAGGGATGCCGTAAGCGCTCATTGTTTTAAATAACAAATAAATCGAATTCTTACGCGGAGATCCGTTCAGTAACATCTCACCTTCACATAGTTAACGTGTTTAGTTTTCATGGTTACGGTTCTTTGGTTTATCCGGGGTCTTAACGTGTTTTTTTCTATTTATAGTTTTTACATTGCTACAATATCGTAACACGATGACAATTAAAAGAATGCAAACAAGAAAAACATAAAATTCCAATTAAATAACAAACTGTCAGGAAAATTAATATACATTTCTATAAATAGAACCCGTCACCATTTCTTTGTCAAGAGGAGAATTTTTTTTTGCCGTTTTAAAAACTCAAATTCACATTTGTTTTTCTGCTAAATGTTTGAAAAAGGTAATTAGGAAAACATTTGAAGCTGCTAAAACAGAAACATTCTTTTAGTTTCTGAGATAGGTTTCCTATCAGCAGTTTTGTTTTTATTATTTTTTTTTTCTCACAACTGAAGTTCTCGGATTCGAATCCCCGTCACCGAACATGCTCGCCTTTTTAGCCGTGGGGGCGTTATAATATGACGGTCTATCCCACTATTCATTGGCTGTTGGTGGTGTTGACTAGCTGCCTTTCCTCTAGTCTATCACTGCTAAATTAGGGACGGCTAGAACAGATAGCCCTCGAGTTGTTTTCGCAAAATTGAAAACAAACCAAACGAAATCTCACAGCAGAAGATAAAGAATTTCTTCCCTGTAGAAATATATCTTGTACTTAAAACGTTCGATAATTATGTTTTAGTGTGTTTTGTTAAGTTTAACGTGGTTGAAATATACACAAAGCATCTCCTTTGTCAAATACATAATAACATAACTTTTTTATATGGCACAAAACGTTTACACATGAAAATACGGAACTGCTCCAGTTTCTTAAAAGCTCTGACACTTTATTGGCCGAGTCATTGTTCACTAGACTCTAAATGTTAGTTGTTGTCTTTTCAAACTACGTGATAGACATGTTGTGTGGCGACCTTTATTCCAGAAACACGTTACAAAAAAGAAACAAGAAAAACAAAACGAAATCATGTTTAGTCACGTTTTAAGGGCAACTGGCCCCATTCTTTCAAAATAAGCATCTTAGAGACTGGATAAAAGTAATCAAATATTTTTACTTTGGAGGGGGCTGGTAGTTAGGGCGTTTGACTCACAATCTGAGGGTCGAGGGTTCGAATCTCAGGCACCGAATATGGTTGCCGACTAGGCCAAACACCCGGGTGTAAACATTTATGGGTTGCAAAAAATACTGGCCAACCCCAAACAACTTGGGATTAAGGTCGCAAAAGGATAATATAAAAAAAATGACTTTATGACATATTGATAATAAAACAAAATTATTAGATTACAAAAAATACTGGCCAACCACAAACAAGTTGGGATTAAGGTCGTAAAGGGATAATGTAAAAACAACAACAATGACTTTATGACATATTGATAATAAAACAAAATTCTTAAATTACACAAAATACCGGCCAACCCCAAACAAGTTAAGATTAAGGTCGTGAAAGAATAATATAAAAACAACAACAATGACTTTATCACATGTTAATAATAAAACACACTTATTAGATAAAAAAAAATACCGGCCAACCACAAACAAGTTGGGATTAAGGTCGCAATAGGATAATATAAAAAAATGACTTTATGATATATTGATAATAAAACAAAATTCTTAGATTACAAAAATTACCGGCCAACCCCAAACAAGTTAGGATTAAGGTCGTAAAAGGATAATATAAAAACAACAACAATGACTTTATGACATATTAATAATAAAACCAAATTCTTAGATTACAAAAAATACCGGCCGACCCTGCACTACTTGGGATTAAGGTCGTAAAAGGTAAAACAACAACAATGTCTTTATGACATATTAATAATATAACTAGCGAACTAAACGTTTATTCAAATTCATATATACTCTTCTAAAGGCGGGGTTATTAACTTACGTAACGCAAATATTGAATTCCAAAACCTTGAGATTAATTAAAATTAAGAACTTGAAATGAACTTAATACAGAATAAAAAGTACTAGTTATAAACTTCGTGTTTTTTTTTATTGCAGAATACAAAATTTTAGTTAAAGTCGTTGTCGTTTTGTTTTTACCATAGAAACTGAATAAGTATATACTCTTCCTCTTAGAAACAAACGTAAAAGTATGTCTTTCAAAAAATTAACCTGTTTCTGAAATAAATATATAATTAGAGAAAGAAATGTTATTATATTGAGTAAAGGTGAACCTCCCGATGGCGGACAGTCTGCGAGTTTAACACCCTAAAAGTCAGATTTCGTATAACTTTGTATAACTTTGCGATCAACAACAAACAAACCATTCAATATTGAAATGCCCGGCATGGGCAGGTGGTTAAGGCATTCGACTCGCAATCTGTGGGTCGCGGGTTCAAATCCCCCTCCAAACATGCTTGCCCTTTCAGCCGTGGGAGCGTTATAAATGACGGTCAATCCCACTATTCGTTGGTAAAAGAGTAGCCCAAGCGTTGGCGGTGGGTGGTGCCTTTCCTCTAGTATTACACTGCTAAATTAGGGACGGCTAGCGCAGATAGCCCTCATGTAGCTTTGCGCGAAATTAACAAAAACAGCATTGAAATAACTCCCTCTGTCGTTAAAGATTGTAAAATGCAGAAACTAAAACAGAACAGATCTAGGGCAACGTTTTTCTTTTTCTTTCTTTTTTCGTATTATACATACTTACATATAGATAAGTCCAATTCACGATATTTTTACGTTTTAGTTCAGTTATCATGTTAAATATATTTAGTGTGATGTATAGATTACGTTTTTTCCTACAGATAAAGGAAAGTGAGAACATATCTAATGAAATAAAGCTTTTTGAAAACTTCTGGAAAGTGTTCGCACAAAGATATGTTTTATTTGAAACGGTGATATTTTTCCATGTACGGTGTTGTACGAAAAATATATGATTTTACATACTTTGGGACTAGTAAATGTAACTCTAAAAGTATTACTTTTGCGATCTATTAAGAAAAAAAAAACTGCACTCGCAGCCTATAAGTAAGTTTTAAAAAATGTACACAAGTGATAAAGCATTAAGGACTTTGTTAAAGTGAAATCATTATTAGAAAAAGTATATAAGCATTAAAATAGTAAAATAAAAATGGTTTTGAATCATCTTTATGGTGTTCTATAGATGCGGTTGCTTAGTATTGTTAATATTACAGGATTTTTAAAACCATATAATATAAATAAAAACAAATCCATATGAAAATTATTTTCGGCCACATTAAAATATGCACTGCTTGAAATAGTGGAGAAATATAAAATAAGCTTCAATCTCTTTTCAGTCTCATTGGCTGTAACCTAAGATGGAAAAGGTAATTGGAAAAAAAATATTTGAAATTGTTTTAAATTATTTGTTGTTATTATTATTTGAAGCAGTTCCATGCAGTTGTCTTCACTTTTATTGGCGGATTATAAAAATTAGATTACTATATTTAATAAATAATGCATTCTAGATGGCGCCACCATCATAAACTTCGTGCACCTTCGAGGGTCATTTACACAAGTAAAGAAAAACTTTTCAAAAAAGGAAGTAAATGTAGGGATGGTTAATATCAATCCTTCAAAAAGTATGCAAATAATAAGATAGTAAGGATGTCATTTACAACATCTCTACATAATTCAACTACCATCCCTACTAATGTGGTTTGCATTATATTTAAAGGATTGATATTAGCCATCCCTACATTTACTTCACTTTTTTTTTGCCCCCCCCCCCAGTGGCACAGCGGTATGTCTGCGAACTTACAACGCTAGAATCAGGGTTTCGATACCCGTGGTGGGCAGAGCACAAATAGCCCATTGTGTAGCTTTGTGCTTAATTGTAACCAAAACAAAACTTCCTTTTTTGAAGTTTTTTATTTACTTGTTTGCTTGTTGTTGTTTTTCGAATGCAGTGTTTCAACAGACATAGGAAGCGTAATTATAACCAGATTCTAAATACAATAAGGTTCCGACTGTAATATTTATTGTTTATCTATTATTGGCTGGTAATTCCTGTTTTACCAGCGTACTTAAGCTTTTTTAATTATAAAAGCGGATACTCCGTTTGAAACAGTGTCATCTCAGTGAAATTGGTTGGTACCATTGTTTTGTTTTTTGAGTTATCATGTAATAAAACAGAAAGCAGAAGAAAGAAGAACAAGAAAATCATATAATATAATGCTATCATATTTACAGACATTCCCAGAACGTGTGACTCAGTCATTACATAGATATTGTTATAAAAGGAAACACTATATAGTATTGTAAAGTTCTGATGACCTTTTGACGAGATATTTAAAATACCATTTCGATGAACAGTCCGAGCCATCCCTATATAGGAGTGTTACTGCCTGCCTGATATGTATTACAGTTATCAAGTGTGCATATTGATTACCTTGGATTATCAAAAAATAAATGTTAAAACCGATGTGACAGTAAGTGTTTAGCTATATTTAAATATATTTTTGCTGTTGATGTTGTTCAGAGTGTTGAAAATATTATACTAAAATGATTTTGGAGCCTCACCATGTAATTACAGCCCATATAGCCACGTCCAGTCCTGCTGTATGTAACGGCCGTGCATCAAGGCAATAACCCTTCTGGGTAGTTTCCATTGCAGTAAACTCCGTCGTAAGGCTGCCATGTTTAAAGCGCATAACACCTCCACGCGACTTTTTATAATCCATCTAAGGTTTGAATTTCGCGCAAAGCTACACGAGAGCTATCTGCGCTAGTTGTCCCTAATTTAGTAGTGAAAGACTAGAGGGAAGGTAGCTAGCCATCACCACCCACCGCCAACGCTTGGGCTACTCTTTTACCAACGAATAGTGGAATTGACCGTCACATTATAACTCTCCCACGGCTGAAAGGGCGAGGATGTTTGGTGGGACGAGGTTTCGAACCCGCAACCCTCACATTGCGAGTCGAGCGCCCTAGCCACCTGGCCATGCCAAACCAATGTACATGGACTACGGTGTCTCAGCGCCCATTTTAACAGTCCGAACATAAAGAAATCCAGTGGTGTTGCGTCCGGCGACTTGATTGGTACATCTTCGTATGGAATAGCACGAATACCTGTTTTATTCTCTAATCGATTGAAATATGTAACAGTAGAACGGAAGATATGACCTTATCTTGGTCAACCTATACTCTGTTAGATTTATTTCCTTATAGATATGTAATCATTCTTGATTATGTTGCATAGTGTTATCTAGGGCATGTGGACGGCTTTTGTTACTGTTTTTTGTGTCCATAGATTCTCCCCTGTTAAAAGACGCCACACTTTGCTCATCACGGCTGGAATACGTCTTGTTGTGGATCTCTTTCTAAATGGTCCTGGTGCACCAACTTAGTCTATATTTTTATGTTTCCAGTTCCCCATCTTGTAAATTATAAGTCCAAGATCTGAGTACATCTCTATGATGTGTTCATTTTGCGTCGGAAAAAGGCTTACATGTCCTTCCCTAAAGCAATCAGTTTTCTGTGGCATCACAATATCTAGGAAGGCCAATGTCTAAATGTAGTCCTGATACATAATATTCGACCGCGGCATTATTTCAGCTGTGGCTGTCATGTAAATTACAACTTTGCAACCGAAAGTGATGTTAATATAACTTACTCAACCCTGTATAATGAAAACAAGTGTTGTTTTAAATTGAGGCTGTAAAGAATATTCTATGTTCGCTAAATAAATCATTTGTTTTTTCACGAAATACAAATGATTTTAAGTAAAAATAAATAAAAAAAAATGCATGAATGAGTACTTTGAAAAAATTATCTTGTCCAGATAGATTTTATTAATTAGCACAATGTTGCCTTTATGGAACATTTGTAACTAGGACTTAATGAGGTGAATTGTTTAGCCTAGAGAGTTTAAAAGTGTTCGTTTTGTTTGTTTGTTTGTTTCTTGGATATCACGTAAAACTATACGAGGGCTATATGAGCTAGTCGTCCCTGATTTTGACGTGATAGACTAGAAGAAATGACGTTATTCAACAACACCCACCGCCAACTCTTGTCAGTCCGAATAGTGTGATTTGATTTTCACTCTTATAACGCACCTATGGCCCCAAAGTGCTGAACACAATTTTTTATTTTGCCAGTCGCTTAACACGTATCACGGAACTTTAGGTCCACAGCCCGGTACGTTGTGGGCCTCACTCGGCCCAAACGTTTAGCCATTTTTTAAATAATGCTATGGCCAGTTAAATCCAATTATAACGTTATTTTTTATATATATTTATCTTTCAGTTTTATGTGAAGTCGATATTATATTGGAACAGAAAAAAAATGCAATTTTTTTATTTCAAATGTATTAGGCTATAAAGTTATGTTGTTTGATATATATATTGTACAAATAATTGAGACTTCTCATTTTTAAACACAAGAAAATACAACGATTAAAAGGAACGTTAGAGATCCTTTTATCTGCTTAAGAAGATTGTTGCTTGTTTAACGATAATTAAATTGCGTTTCCCGAAATATTAGGTCGCGCTTTTTACCATTAAGAGTTCGATTATTTGCTTTTATGGCGTCTAGCCGTTTGCTTGTATCATTGCGACGCCTAGCGGTGGTAAAATTAAACAAATAGAACCCGTCATGCATCTGACGGGAGTTCCTAAAGCGTTTGGTGTTATACTTTGCGTCACTAACATATAATCGTACGCAAAAGACACGTGGAATTGAACACAGAAGTGTTAACATAGCCTGCTCAATCAAGTATTTTGGTGAAGAATCTCCTTTTCCTGAAAAGCAAATATTTACTTGACATATTCCTTACGCTACGCATCAATTTTTTTTGAATGCTAATGAGACTGAAAACATTCCGATTCACTTAATTTCTTCGAATGAATATGACTTAGTTTCTGTGTAGAGAGAAAACGCGTGGTGGTTTCACTGACAACTAGAAGCGAGTGATGTCACGTCTTGGCCGCCACGGTGTCGGCTCAAGCCCCGCATGCCAAGAATCAAGTGTGGCTAGAGAGGCCTCCAGTTCTAACGGATTTGTAAAGGACTTTTTTCGCGTTGTCAACAATGGCCACCTAGGGACAAGCCAAAAGATGACAAAACCTGCAGATAGTCGTCTCGTGCTCCTGGGAAACCCTGGTGTCGGGAAGTCCGGTTAGTACGAATATGCATTTTTGTGATTATTTCCTGTTTACTTTAGTCATATATTAAATAGTATTTTTTCCGTTGATTTCGAACACTATTGTTTAAGAAATTCCTTTAGTCATTCGAAAAACAAGAGCTGGTGTATTGTATTTGTGTGTTCCTCTTACTTCTGGGCAAGTTGTTTTATACTTTTTATTTAACTGGACAGCCCTTTTTTAGACGTAGCATAATTCTTCATAATTGTTTGTGTTTTCTAGAAGAGGCCCCTACGTAAAATGTTTGAAAGGGGGAGGTTAATTTGTGAGATCAAAAGCCAACACATATTGTGCGAAACACAATCAGCAAGAATCCAGCCTACAAAACCTGACAGTAGCAATACGGTTTCGGAATTCCAATTACAAAGTGTCAACAGAAGCCATTGCATGCGAGAGCACAGATAGTCCATTGTGTAGCTTTGTGCTTAATTTCAAACAAACAATTAAATGTTTCAAATCGTGAGGTTTTGCTAGGATAATTGAAAAACAGATTGATATTTGTAATGTTGTCTGTTCTCTTGAATTTCTAAGTGTGGTAGGAGGAACTAGCGGTGAGAGAAAACATTGGAAATAAAAGTCTGTACACTGCTTAGGCCTATTTCTAACGCAGGAGGGGGAGAGGGTTCGGCCAAAACCCCTATTTTTGTGATGTAAAAAATTATGCTTATATAGTTATAGCGCGGCTGATTATTGTATTTAACGTCTTCTACATTCTTCTGATGAAACATTAGCATTTTTTGGCTTGAACTAGTGCCCACCACGGGTATCGAAACCCGGTTTCTAGCGTTGTAAGTCCGTAGACATACCGTTGTGCCACTGGGGGCAACATTTAATTGGACTTTTGTTTTCAACAATTTTAGTCTAGAAACTATTTCGCAAGGATGATCTCTTCTATCTCTCTTTATCGACTTATTATTTTGAGTTAGATCAGTTTAGGATATTTTTTTTCGATCCACTCCTTCGAATCTGGATCCATTTAGAGGGTTTTTTTAGACTCATTCTTTTGAGTCAAACCAGATTAGGGACTTTTTTTACCCATTCCTTTCTATTGAACCAGCTTACAAGATCTTTTTCGACCCATTCCGTTGAATTATACCTGTTTCGGGCAATATTACCCTAATTTGAGATATTATAAAGCAAAAACTTTACAACTCAATGACAGATGCCAATGGTGCTACCAGATAATGCCACCAAATATATAGTTGTTTCAAGAATATGCATATTTTGCGACTGCGTTTGTGTTTTTGTAAATTATTGGAAGAGATAATACCAAGTACTTATCACGTATTTTGCGTTTCGCTTTAAAAGTAAGAAGCTGTTATAGAAGTCGTTTCTTAAAATAACTGCGAAAGTAGATCTTGTTTTCTTAATAACTGTATTACTCAAACTGCAAAAAAAAATCACTTAATTTTAAATAAGATATTAATTTACAAAAAAATATTTTTATTATTATCGTATATAAAACACACCATATTTCTGACTACGTATAATGTGAATCGTTTTACAGGAATTTGTAAGAGTAAGCTCAATGACTCATTCATCTAAGCATGGTAAGTGCCCGACGAGCTACACGAAAAAAAGCACGCGAGTAATGCAAAATTATCTCACGATAAACTAGTCTAGACTCTAGAATACCACAGATTCATTGGTGATCTGATTTATGATAACAACAAATTAACCTAAGCTTCCTCACCTAATAGTAACACATATTAGAATTCCTGCTTCAGAATTTAACTTCATATAACTCAGTGCTTACTTTAGTTGTTATTATTATTTTAAAATTGTCAGTAAAATTACTTGGTTGTTTCAATTTTTGAACCCCTCAATAATTGATTTTTTTTTCTTTTGCAGGAAAATCCGTTTTACTTCTTTTAAACCACTTATTAGAAAATTTTAGCTGACATGCGCTATTATTTCAATAGAAATGGTTTTATTACACAAATATTGCAATTGTCTTAGCTCCATGCCTCTAGGATAATTACAAAGTGCACGTATGACGTGTGTTAAAGTCAATAAGAATGTATCAAGTTACTGGCCTGAACAACGTTGAATTCGTGGCTGCTATCAAGTGAGAGTAAATTATGCCATAATTGTTTTCTTGCTAAGTTTGGCGATGGATTTGAGGTTTGGAGAGTAATTACTATAATTATATCTTCTGCTGTGGCATGGGTTGTTCTGATCTAGCTAGAGTTACACGGGTTTCGGTGTTCTTGATTATGTTATTCGATGCATCTGCTGCTTTTTTTCTGGTGGTATTATCAGCTATTTAATTGCTAATTCTTTACGATCTTCTTTCTTCATACTTCATCTGTATTTATGCTGATTTCTGAGCTTTTTTTTTCCTACGAAGTACATCTGTATTTATATTAACTTTTTTTTTAAATAAAATTAATCAAATTCTTATTAGTCCAAGAGTTCTAACCATAATCGAAAAGTGGTTGGAGTGCAACACAAAAATGTTTTGTAGTTTTTTTTTTTTTTAAATCTTGATATCATAAAGGTAACAGCTTTTAATAGGTCAGAACTTTATTTCCTTGAAGAAATATTCACTTGCAAAAAGGAAACCAAATTCTGGCTGATGGCTCTTTAACACTTTGAAAATTTATTCATATGAAAAAGAAAATCAAAGTCTAGAAGATGGTCCTTTAACACTTTGAAAATTCAATCATATGGAAAAGAAAACCAAATTCTAGCAGATGGC
>NW_013666730.1:229213-238850 GCF_000517525.1 Limulus polyphemus | reverse complement strand
GAAAAGGAAACCAAATTCTAGCAGATGGCTCTTTAACACTTTGAAAATTTAATCATATGAAAAAGAAAATCAAAGTCTAGAAGATGGTCCTTTAACACTTTGAAAATTTAAACCAATGGAAAAGAAAATCAAATTCTAGCAGATGGCTCTTTAACACTTTGAAAATTTAAACCAATGGAAAAGAAAACCAAATTCTAGCAGATGGTCCTTTAACACTTTGAAAATTTAACCATACGGAAAAGAAAACCAAAGTCTAGCAGATGGCTCTTTAACACTTTGAAAATTTAATCACATTGAAAAGAAAACCAAATTCTAGCACAGGGATCATTATTACTTTGAAGAATAATTCGTGTGGAAAAGGGTACGAAATTCTATAGATGGCGCGATGTTATTTCATTGGAACCTAAGAACTCTTAGTTGAAATGGCGTTGCTTACAGGTTCTCAATGGTTCCAAATGCAGAGGCCCTGCATGGCTAGGTGGCTAGAGCGCTTGACTCACAATCTGAGGATCACGGGTTCGAAACCTCGTCCCACCAAACATGCTCGCCTTTTCAGCCGTGGGAGCGTTATAATGTGACGGTCAATTCCACTATTCGTTGGTAAAAGAGTAGCCCAAGCGTTGGCGGTGGGTGTTGATGGCTAGCTACCTTCCCTCTAGTCTTTCACTACTAAATTAGGGACAACTAGTGCATATAGCCCTCGTGTAGCTTTGCGAGAAATTCAAAACAAAAAAACATCCAAACTCAGAAACGTTAGTTATCGAATTTGTCAGAGTATATCACATACACAATCTCGTAAAGCTTCTGTCTATTGTTTGTGCCAAAGAGATATTAAACGTTATTAATCTTTTTTAATGTAAATTTAAGTTAATTTAATATTTTAGTTATTTTGTCAAGCTGATATTTTTTTTTCATCATGTCTCGTAACTCTTATAACTTGACAAAATTCAATGGAAATCTAACACAATGTTATAAAACGATTCTCCTGTAAACCATGTGGTTCTTTTAGATGGATTGTTTGATGTTTAGCCAATTTATTAACATCCTTTCTAAATCTTGTTTTTTCGCATTTTAAACGACATATTTGGTGAAACATTTGTATTAAATAATTTATTGGACTATCACTGTTTTAGTGTTTTTAATGCACAAGCTTTCGGCGCAATTACCTAAGCCTTCTACAGGTGCGACACGTTTAGTAAACAACAGGATCTAACGGAACCAAGACGTTTAGTAGAAGGCTTAGGTAATTGATCCTAAAGTTTGTGCATCAAAAGCATTAAAATAACGTGGTGATAGTCCAAATAAATTATTTAGTACAAACATGAGTACTCACGTTAAAAGTCTAAAAAGTTACTTGGTGAAACATTGTTACACGATACGATAGGCAGTTTCGACTGTGAAGCATCATGATGTTTAAACGACATAATGGATAGTTTCTGTGGTTAAAAGTATGTTTTTAAACTACACTATGGTAATTTCAATGGTAAAACAATATATATATATATTTCATATTATTACAAAGTTAATCACATTAGTCCAAAGCCCATATACAAAAAAATGTTTAATATAAATGTTGAACTTAGGCCTATTTATAGCAGTTACAATCTGAAGTATAATAGTAAAATACCGGTCTTCAGGTTGAAAGCTAGTTTCCTATCCAATGTGGTCAAGGCTACCAAAAGTCGTCATTTTCTTTCATGTTGACCTTGCATTAATATGTTAAAATGACTTTATGTCGAAAGTACGTTACAATCTTCCAAAACATGTGATGTAACGCTAGTAAAGTAACTGGTTCGCAAGTTTCAGTGTTCTGTTATACGACTTTCAAGTTTCGTCCTGGCAGATCCTACATATTCCAGGTTACATCTCGGGCACTTGGGTTCATAAATCACCCTAGACTTCTGCAGTTTATCAACTCGATCTTCAAAATCGCATAAAATCTCCAATCTTAATCCTGACATAAAAATACAAACAAAAATCACGTGGTTACAATAAGTTGATAACCTTTTTAAGATCTTTCCGCACTTTATCTGATAACATTTCTGTATAAGGTAAAATTACTCTAATAATTTGTCGTTGCTTTATCCTGGGGGGTAGGAGGGGTACTTTACACTCTTCTAACGACGGTGTATCTTGCCTTCAATATTGTAAGTTCACTATTATATTACAACTTATAGCTTTTACAGTAAAAGCTGTGACTTGTAATATAATATACTTAATCACTAAGTAAACTCAAAACGAAACTATTAAATTCACTATTGTTTAAATATAAGTTGAATGGTAACAGTTTTTAATTACACACTTTTTAATGTTACCTACTTCCTTCCCATAAAATCTAAGTTTAAGGGTAACAGTTTTTAATTACACACTTTTTAATGTTACCTACTTCCTTCCCATAAAATCTAAGTTGAATGGTAACAGTTTTTAATTACACACTTTTTAATGTTACCTACTTCCTTCCCATAAAATCTAAGTTGAATGGTAACAGTTTTTAATTACACACTTTTTAATGTTACCTACTTCCTTCCCATAACTTTGGGTGAGATTATACTCTGTTCAGTAATGTTTTTTTTCTACATTTTCTTAAAAACTAATGGGACGAAACTCTCAAAATGTGATTGTAACCCTGTAAAACTCAGCTTATGAAATACTTTTGTATTATATTGCCTGTTGTGGTTTAAAATCCAAGTATCAAGAAATATATACATATATATGTATATTAGATCTGATGTTCTATTGTAAAAAATCAAATTAGTGTTTTGGCTACTTAAATGCTTCAAAATCTGTTCAGATTGGTTCGTATCCTTGAAAACTGCAAAACTACGTAACTCATTTAGTATAGAGAATTCGTACTGTCATGACATTTCTGTAACCATTGTTTTTCATGATAACAAAGAAATACATTATCCATCAAAGGAACTAAGCTCAGCCCAATGGTTACACCATTAATTTGTTAATAAATACGCCAGTTAAACAGGGAATGAGATTCCTTCACTGAAAATACCGGTAATACCAGTATGAAGGGACATTGTCCTGCTGGAATAACACGTTAATAACATCTATCGGTGGTGTAAAAAACTAATCATCAAATATTGTTCTTGCACGTGCAACAAAACGAGTGTCTATTTTGAATAGTTTTCCAGTACGATTTTTCAAAAATGTTTCTAAAATTCTTGGAGTCTCTGTACGTTAGCTAAACTCGATACTATGGCTAAGCCGTAAATTTGAAGAGAAAACGTTTTGTTTATGAGTTGAGCTATTAAGCCTATCTGTCGCCATCTAAAATTTTGAACTGCCGCCTATAGTAAAAGCAACTGGATGACAATATCTACCACCAACTCTTGGGCTACTCTTTACCAACGAATAGTGGGATTGATCGTCACCTTATAATACCCACACGGTTGAAAGCGCGAGTATGTTCGGCGCTGTATTTCGATCCTGTAACTTACAGCTTGCGAGACGAGCCCTTTCACCAACAGGTTATGCCAGACCTCACAAACACACACACATACGAAATGAGTTCTATTCGTTACAAATATCAGTGATATTTTAAACGATTGTTTAAATAGTCCGTTTACATTATATGGATTCTTCTAGATCTTTAAATGTCATCTCATAGCAAATATCTATAATTTCAACTAATGATATATCAGTAAATAAAGATTCAATATTAAAGATTAAACAATACGGTAAGTATACGGACTTATAACACTAAAAACGGGTTTCAATACCCGTGATAAACACAGCACAGATTGTCTATTGTATAGCTTTGTGCTTAACAACAAGCAAACTTACACAGTATATATATCTTCTTGGAAATGTAATTGTCTAACCGTTTCTACAGATTCGAAACTATTACAAGCAATATACTCGATTTTTGTGTACTCTTGCAAAAAGTTACACAGGAACTTAACTAAAGGTTAATTAAATGCAATAACATCCTTGTGAACTTTTGAACTATCATACAAAATGTCTGGATTTGAACCACCGAATCTAATATTTTTGTAAACCTTTTCACGAATAACATTTTGCTTTGTAAGTTTCGCAGATAACTTTGTAATTTTAATTCCTTACTGGTAGTATCATCCAAGTTAAATTCTTTAAACGCATTTTTTTCATTCAATACACTCTTAATATACTCTACCTTATTTAGGATTATAATTCCATTACCTTTATCAGGCTTAGTAAAGACAATGTTTTCATCATTACTTAAGTCAATGGGATCTTTATGTTCTTCATTAGATAAATGATGGCCCGGCATAGCCTGGTGGTTAGGGCGCTCGACTCGCAATCTGAGGTCGCGGGTTCGAATCCCCATCCCACCAAACATGCTCGCCCTTTCAGCCGTGGGGGCGTTATAATGTGACGGTCAATCCCACTATTCGTTGGTAAAAGAGTAGCCCAAGCGTTGGCGGTGGGTCGTGCCTTTCCTCTAGTATTACACTGCTAAATTAGGGCCGGCTAGCGCAGATAGCCCTCGTGTAGCTTTGCGTGAAATTCAAAACAAACCAGGATAAATGACATCTTTTTTTACTGTAATCATACTCTTGACATCAACAAAGCGCTATCCAAGAAACTTGTCTTAACTTGTTCAAATATCGTGTGTTATGTTAACCAAATACCACAATGTGCTGGTTGTAAACGTAATTTAAAGCCATATAAATAATGTTCTCTCTTGCAATCTTTTTAGCAGGAAACGAAAACTGTAAACTCCTGGTTGACACCTTCTTTTCAGTGTCTGTCAATTGGTAATCAGAATAATTAGATATAACACTGTTATGGTTACTTAGAAAAAGTGTATTCCCCTCGTTGAACTCCCTTTAGATGATTCAACTTCTGTAGCTGTCTAAATCTACGTTGAGTCAAGATACTGTTATTGCTGCGTTCAGTTTTACCCCTTAGATAGTTAAAAGTCAAATCGTTAATATTATTCTTTAAATATTCCAACAGTTCCACAAATTCTTTTTGGACCAGTTTAGTATTTTCATTTTCATCTCTAACTTCCAAATCCAGCCTAGTTACATCATATATTTGACATAGTACTATTAAACATTGTAAGTGGCCTTGGCCTAATACGAATAGCTCTAAATAATGAAACGACCATATTTCACAACTAAAATACGATAACACTCCCAATATAGATATTGAGTGATTTTTGCTATAAAATAAATTTTTCAGAATACTTTTAAACGGTGAAACAGTACGTTTTTATGAAGCAATGGGAGTATATATATATATGTGTGTGTGTGTGTGTGTCTGTAAAGTCAAAATAAAACATTTTAAGACTTCTAATCTTTGATGTTCTCTATATATTTTGATTGAAATGTATTTTATAGCATATTTACTTGTATTCATAAATGTTCTTCAAAGTTTTGCTAAAAAAGTAAACTAGATAGAAATCTTCACGGGTTTTCAGCCTAAAGAAAATATCAAGTTTGTACAAATATTTTTTGTTGTTGTTGTACATCAGATGGACAAGTATGGTACAATACTAGTTTGTTCATCAGATGGACAAGTATGGTACAATACTAGTTTGTTCATCAGATGGACAAGTATGGTACAATACTAGTTTGTACATCAGATGGACAAGTATGGTACAATACTAGTTTGTTCATCAGATGGACAAGTATGGTACAATACTAGTTTGTACATCAGATGGACAATTATGGTAAATACTAGTTTGTACATCAGATGGACAAGTATGGTACAATCCTAGTTTGTACATCAAATGGACAAGTATGGTACAATACTAGTTTGTACATCAGATGGACAAGTATGGTACAATCCTAGTTTATACATCAAATGGACAAGTATGGTACAATACTAGTTGGATAATGTTTTTCGCCAACTTGTTGGACATCGGTTCGATCCTTTTGAGCACCTAGAAAATTAGCACTCAACAAAGTACAGCTTTAGTATTAATAGGCTCTAGGACATATATTGTTTGTTAGTGAGGGGTGAGTGTGGTGTCCAAGGTTATTACATAGTTAAGGACAACTTTACTACTAGAAGAAAGTTGGTGAATCGTTTAACTCAGTCAGCAAGAGTCGTTGTATATTACAGCAATAATATCAAATTTTGGGATATGCAAATGTTGTGATACCAGGTTTTAAAGTATCAAGTTATTATTACTGTATTTGAACTCTTACTTATAATCCTTAAGGTCTAAATCAACCTTACTTCAATAAGGACATTGCAAGAACAAGCAGTACAATATTTATCTTCTCGTTTTATCATACGGACGACTACCACTTGTGATGGAAATCCGCATTCTTTATGAATTGGACAAAGTACTTGTTACTTACTCCTTGTTAAATAATATACAAAACTATAAAATTATAACATATACACGTGTCTATAGTTTTTAGCATACAAAGAAATATGATTCCTACGTACGAAGTAAGTTTATGAAGGCAATATTTAGAGCGTTTTTGATGTTTTGATGTGATATTTGATGCGCCCAGTTCATCTCAAAATAACAAAATACATTTGGAACATTAAGCTACTACTGCCCATAATGTTAGATTTACAAACCTAATAAATCTAAAACTTTTTTTTTACATCGATCTGTGTCTATTATTGAGATTGGGATCGAAGCTTCAGTTATAGGTTTTGACATGAAAGTTAATGAAAGTCTGGTAGTTGAGACATTTCACTAAGGTTAACAAGAAGATTTGAATCACACCAAATTGATGAGTAATTTATATTCATTTCAGAAGTATCATAGAAATTGTTGAAATAATTTATACTTAGATTTATTGTAATAATCTGTTCATTTTCGCATGTATCACAACGTGTAATGAGACCTTAATAATTCTTTTAACAAAAAACTTTTAGCAAGTTCCTGAAAGAAAAATAAAATAGGAATCAAGTAGTGAGTTACTTATTGTAAGATAAAAAATAAAAATACAAAACTAAAGACCTAAGAAAAAAAAATATTCTGAAAAATAAAACCCAAAGAGAGACCCTGTTCACAGATTAAGTTATCTCGTAGCATGGCTAATAACTGAATATATATATATTGTGACTAAAGATAAATTATATTTCTAATTACTTGTCGTTTTACGTCAACGCTAGCTGATTGCTTTTTCAGGTGGTCTACTGAGCCATTCTTCTCAGCGAACGTCATTACTGGCAATAAAGTGACTGAACATTCAGTTACTGTGATTAACGTACCTGAGTTGTCTGTGTTGCAGGAAATTAACAGTTAAATACATTAAACTGGAGAGAGAGAGAAAAAAGAAAACATGTTTTCTGTGTATTTAGGAAAAGCAAGCTTGTTTATGACAGAACATCAAACGAACAAGTTAGTATTGGTTCGTTAATTAATTGAGCTGAAACAGCTAACACGAAACGCTTTACAAGGAAAACAGCTTTTAAGCACAAAAAAAAAACAACAATACAGTAGTGAGTGGGCTGTTTCTGATTAATATGATGCAGCGGTATACCTTTTTTTAAACCTACTTCCTTTCGTCGATATATAATTTATTTTTAAATAAAAGTAGTTATCTTTTATTCGCATAAATTTAGAAAAGGTTAAACGTTTATTACGGTGACGTGTGAGAAAACGACGTGAAAGATAATTTATAGTTAAAAACGAACTGTTTCAGATCTATGTAGCAGTGTTCTTTCTTTATTGCTCTCGTATTCATTGCAGCAAAACTTATTGTGGAATGAGTAGTTTATTGATATTTGTGATTATTTTGCATACCTGAGAAGGATGCTCTGTAAGATCAGGAGTAAAATCTCATTACGAATAAACCACTTTAGAATCTCACTTCTTAATCTGTAATCACCGTCTTGCATTATTAATGAAATATACAAGTTCTGCAGCTTAAACACAACTCACTCACCGCGCTTCCTGGATAATGTTTCTTCGAATGCGTGTAAGGAGAGTAGGAGCTTAACTTGGAACGCAGCTGCGACACAGAGTAATTATAAAAGCATATTAGTAACAGTTACAATAGCGTCTAAACTACAAACTCACTTAAGCTGTTTTACTAGTAAATATACTCGCATGTGTCTGTATTACGAGTAAATATGTTTTACACCTGTCAGGATTATGGGTAGAAATTGCTTACTTTATTCTACTTTACGAATGATCCGTTTTGTGAGTAACTATAACTTATTACTCCCGTCTGTTATAAGAGAAAGCATAGCTTAAAACTGTCTGCATTTCGGGTGAATATATCTTCTGTTTGCTTTATTACTAGACGTAGCCTGCTTCTGTTTATTTTACAAGGAATCATAACTTACATCTGTCTGTTTTAAGACTAAATGGATCTTACTTCTGTGAGAACCGCGAGAAAAAAATGTTTACTTCATTGCACGGTATGACCAAAATATCTAACGTTTATCTGTTTTTACTGCTTACTTCTACCTGTTTTAAGAGTAAATATATCTTACTTCTGTGAGAACCGCGAGTAACAAATGTTTACTTCATTGCACGGTATGACCAAAATATCTAATGTTTATCTGTTTTTACTGCTTACTTCTACCTGTTTTAAGAGTAAATATATCTTACTTCTGTGAGAACCGCGAGTAACAAATGTTTACTTCATTGCACGGTATGATCAAAATATCTAACGTTTATCTGTTTTTACTGCTTACTTTTATGAGAACCGCGAGTAACAAATGTTTACTTCATTGCACGGTATGACCAAAATATCTAATGTTTATCTGTTTTTACTGCTTACTTCTACCTGTTTGAAGAGTAAATATATCTTACTTCTGTGAGAACCGCGAGTAACAAATGTTTACTTCATTGCACGGTATGACCAAAATATCTAACGTTTATCTGTTTTTACTGCTTACTTCTACCTGTTTGAAGAGTAAATATATCTTACTTCTGTGAGAACTGCGAGTAAAAATTATTCACTTCATTTCACAGAGTTGAATGGAATAGGTAACTTTTATCATTTGTTAGTGCTTGCTTCTGTCTGTGTTATGAATAAACACAGCTTCTTCGCTCTGTTGTACGAACATATCTAAGTCACACCTGTGTGTTTTATGACTGAATCTATTTTAAATATCTATATCTCTTTCTTATGAGTAAACTAACTTATAGCCCGTTAAAAATGACTGGGCAAGTACTACCACTCCCACCCCATAGTATACCCTAACCTCGCATTTCATAGCTAACTGAAATATATAAATTTTGCGAAGTCAAACTTGACCAACAAAGAGGCGGAAAAGTTCAGTCGAGGCAGTCAAACGTTGGTAAATTCCTGTGTGAGTCAATCAAAATTAAGATCATTCATGAAATGAATTCTTGGCGTATTCATAGAATAATTATTGGTAAAAATCAGTTATATTAACAACTTCTAATATATAGAAAAGCCAGAACGTTTTGGTAACACTATGTTCCAACAACAGTTTTTATGTCATGTTGTTCAGCAACAAAACTATAACCTAATATTGTTGTTAGTCTATGTACTGAAAATATAAAATGAAATGTATAGACAACAAAACTGGAAAAAATATTTGTTGATTTCTTAATTTAGAGTCTCCGTTGATTAAAGAGGTTTGTATTTTTTATTTAAAACGTTGTTGATATAATAGAAAGTAGCTTAATTCAGAAACGATTTAAGTTTAAAATTGAATCGATATTTTTACTTTCATGATGGATTTTATGCAC
>NW_013666730.1:226642-228487 GCF_000517525.1 Limulus polyphemus | reverse complement strand
TTCGTTTACAAGTACACATATATTATTTCTATTTTATTTACAAGTAAATGTATCTTGTTTTTATTTAAATTTTCTTTCTCTTACAAGTAAATAAACATAGCTTATTTCTGTTTGATTTAAGAGTAAATATGGCTTGTTTCTGTTTGCTTTACGAGTGCATATAGCTTAATTGTTTTTGTTTGTTTGTTGTTGTTTCTTTATGAGTAAATATTGCTTGTATCTATCTGTGTAACAAACCTTAGTTGAAACTCCATAAGCCATTCGGATTATATTTTGAATGATGTTAAAGCATAATGACATCTAAGTTAAAATTAAGAAGAAAAGAAAAACAGAAATACACATTCACTTAAAATCATTGTAAAATAAGGCTTAAAACTAAATCAGTACAATTGTGGCTGACTAATCGATTATTATTATACGTAGCCAGCATAAAATTTGATTTCTTACTGTTTCTGAACCTCCGCTTTTCTTACATCTCGGCTAATTACTAGGTGGTCATTTAACAGTTTCTAGATTTCTTTTGCCTCTTTATTCCTGCTTAATGGAATGTTATTCACTATGGCACTGACGATCAGAAATGCACTGGGATATCTTTTGCTGGAGGGTGTTTTGTCTTAACGAATACACACAACAGTAGCTGCTGCTCTGATATTTTATAACAAGCGCTTTTGTTTATTATTCATAAATGGTTGTTTTTAACACACATATATACATATTATACAGTATTATGTCTTCCAAAGGTTCTAATAAAAAATGTTGAGATTATAGTTAAAATTACGGTTATAATAATTTAGTGCAAAGTGTTAGTTCTGAAGACGTGAGACTTGCAGACTTTTTTAGGTCTGTAGGTTCTCTTTTATTAAGGATTGTAATGCGAGTGAATATTTTACAGTGCCCTGAAAAATATATTAGTTGTACCTAAGTACATTTTCAGCTATGTAAAATAAATGCTAACAACATAATAAAAGTATTATTTTTAGTTCCTTCTTCTTCTTTCTCGAGCCACGGAGATTTGCTATAAATTATATTGCAGAAAGAACTAAATATACGACTTTTATTATATCTTGAATGCTAACAAGATTGTTTTCAAACTTTCTAGATGATCAGTGAAATAGAAAGCCAAGAAAATTATCTCATGATCTTGGATGCTGGAGGAACTAGATCTAGTGAAGCTTAGTACTATTCTTTAGTAGTGCTTATTGAGACGGGGTTATTTTTCACCACTAGGTAAACATGATATCTTAAACATTGTGTATTGGATTGTTTTTTAAAATCCTTTTAAAATTGTATTCAGAAGCTCGCAAGGCCAATGACGATTCAGCACGTGAGATAACGTGAGCAGAAGCATCACCGGCAGCAAAATATTGAAATTGATACCTAATAAAAACGTTACTAGCTGAAAAGCCTCTTATCTTATTTAATACTTGTATTATTCTAAGAAAAATATTTTTGAAAACTATTTAATAAAAAAAGGATTTAACAAATTATTTTCTTGTTTCTAGGTTATTAGCATATTTATAAGTCTGTTTAGGATATATAGACCAATTGTAATTATTTAATTTATAGAATGTTTAAAAGTTTCTAGCACATTTTCATTAAATCTGTCTGGCATCTAAGAACGTCAGAAAAATGGTATTGAACTGAGTTTTATTGTCTCAACAACTGATGCAAAATTTCATTTGAAAGTAGCACATAAAATAACGTAACTTATAAATGTGTGACAGTTACCGTATATCCCAACTCTCCACCACAATGTACTGTGTAAAAATAACTAACATATACATGTGTGATAGTTACAATGTATTCCAACTCTTTACCATAATATACTGGGTTTAATGGGTAAAA
>NW_013666730.1:213343-225642 GCF_000517525.1 Limulus polyphemus | reverse complement strand
CATATACATGTGTGATAGTTACCGTATATTTCAACTCTTTACCATAATATACTGGGTTTAATGGGTAAAATTAATTGTAACATATACATGTGTGATAGTTACCGTGTATCCCAAATCTTTACCATAATATACTGGGTTTAATGGGTAAAAAATAACTAACATATACATGTGTGATAGTTACCGTGTATCCCAACTCTTTACCATAATATACTGGGTTTTAATTGGTAAAAATAATTGTAACATATAATTTACCATATACCTCAATCGACCAGCAAATCATACTGTGTAGGTTGACTCTATAAAAATGTGAATTTTCTTTTGAATATATTCGGATAGGACAACCCATAAGTACATGAATATAAAATACATTATTAATGTAAGATATCCACAGAGAAAGAGTATTTATTAAAAGGTATATTCAGATTTAAAATTCTGTAGTTCAACCCAAATATTTCATCTGTAAAATTGGAATTGCATGTATTATGTGACACTAATTTCTTTGAAATTTACAGATCTCAAAATATCTATCAACAAACATCAATCGTAGTTGATTAAACTTAAAATAAGACCCAAAACTCGAGCACTTTCGAATAGTTGAATATTCTTCTTTGTTCTCTTGAAGAAGAATAGTCAACTATTCGAAAGCGCTCGAGATTTGGGTCTTATTTTAAGTTTATTACACTTTATATGTGATCCTTTGTGCTAACTCTTTTATCGTAGTTGATTAATACGTCACTAGGGGTATCATAATATGCTTGTTTCTTTGAAAATTTTCTCGCAAGGTTACACTAAGGGTTATCTGCACATAGTTGTCCTTTTGAACTGATAGATTGGGGGGAAAGTAGCTAGTTAACAACACCCCCACCCACCAACTCTTGAGTCGAATAATGCGATTTGACCGTTACTCTTATAGCGTTTTCTTGGTCCCAAAGCACAGAGCGTCTTTTTTCCAGCAAAGATATGCAAGCATGAATACAAGGATTCACAGTCTAGGTACGTTTACAACTGAGCAACGCCCGCCCTCATAGTATGTACTTTGAATAGAAGTGAATCCTGTATCTTTTCACTAATAACTGTGATGCTTTGACATAATTACATGTGAAAGTTCTTTAACGCCGCAATAATATATTCGATGCATCAATGTAACAGTTTTAACTTAAGAAATGTAAAAAAAAAAGCTATTTGAATACATTAGTAAACTACAACAGAAAATCCCTAAAATTGTTATAGCATTGTCAGAATTTTATAAAGTATGGATATGAATGTGGTAAAATACGATGAAAATTTTGAATGACTTTGAGAAACGACCGAACACCGAAATGAAAAACAACTCTCATTTATTAACACACATCAACCTTTCAGCGCAATCAATACATTATAGGTGTTTGTATGTAGTTAAGCACAAAGCTACACGAAGGACTATCTGTGCTCTGCCCACCACGGGTATCGAAACTTGGTTTTTAGTGTTGTAACTCCGCAGACATACCGCTGTACCACTGGGGGGGGGGTACGCATTATAGGAGTTTTCAGTAAAATATGTCATTGTTACTTCGTTACAAGGAGACATTAACAAAGGAGAAAGAAAATGTCGACTAGAGATGCGAATTTCTCTCCTATTACAGCTCTTGCCGTAAGGTTTGTTGACTTAAATAACGTAAACGTTAGTTTTCTGCCAGGGAACCCACAGCCAACAGGGACGTATATATATATATATATTATATCTAGATACGGGTTCGTTAAACTATATTTCGTATAAACTCTATCATTAGGTGTAAAGTATTTGGAACTACATTGTCATTTCTTGAGACTAGTGTCTACAAATAGGGAATTTTCATATCGTTGAAAAGGCTCATTTTATCTTCAGGATTCGTTCTTGTCGACTTTACTCAAAAAAAAATAGGCCTTACTCGCGTAGTACAGTTTTTTAATGTATCGTTGAGGGATGTCAGCCAAACGAGGAAACGAAAAGCGTATCAGCTTTATATTCTTTTCCATTGAAATATTTTACTGCACAATGAATGTAGTTACACATTAATTTTGTTTTATAGTTTTTTAAACTCACCCTATGAAATAATTAGAACAGGATAATATGTAAGTAAAACTGTTGGAAACCGTTTATTATGATGTAAATCTCACCCTATGAAATAATTAGAACAGGATAATCTGTAAGTAAAACTGCTGAAAACCGTTTATTATGATGTAAAACTCACCCTATTAAATAATTAGAACAGGATTATCTGTAAGTAGAACTGTTGAAAACCGTTTATAATGATGTAAACCTCACCCCTATTAAATAATTAGAACAGGATTATCTGTAAGTAAAACTGTTGAAAACCGTTTATAATGATGTAAACCTCACCCCTATTAAATAATTAGAACAGGATAATCTGTAAGTAAAACCGTTGAAAACCGTCTATTATGATGTACCAATTCATTAATTCAATTCTATATACTAACATCATGAAAGTCGTAAACTTGCCAACCCTGTATATGATGAACAATTTGAAAAAAAAATGTTTACATACAGATAAGTAGATTGTACCAGGTGTATTTCTGTCAATGGTAATCTAACAACCTAAATCTTAGCAACAAACGCAATTCCACCTACTTCAAGTACTACTAATAGGCTTCATGAGCTGATTATCCACATTTATAACAAGATTGTTTTAAACACCTAACTCCAGTCGCATCTTGTTTCCTAAACTTTTGTGAAAAATTGCGTGTTTCTGATCCTCTCATCTTATCTCAGATATTATCCTTGTTAAATACATGTAAGATAAGTTCCAGTCGTTTTTAACATAAGACAAGGGATATAATAAATATGAACCAAACAAGTTAAATCTGTAAACATCTTGTAAACAGAGAAGGTTATTAACAGAAGGCTGAAAAGGGTGGACGTCTTCTAAACAGTAACGTAGGGCGATAATCTCTACATAACTGAACAGACTGTCCTTTCCGTCTAAAGGGTTGATAACAGCCTGTTTGTAATAACAGCGGTACTTGAGAGATAAGAGAACCTAACAAAGAACAGTTTGTACGAAATCGCGTTGTCGGTTTCCTCTAGATTCTGTTTTGTTTGAGTCATAAAAGTTATTTCTTAACAAGGTCTGGGGACAAGGTGACTTAGGTTAACTCGTGTACAAAGAAGTTGTGGTTTCTGGGATTGTGACTCCATTTAGTACTGTGCTTTTTGTAAGTTGCTGTTGGCAAAAGAGAACTGAATACACACACACACATAGAGTGTATATATGCGTGTGTGTATTATAACATTACACCATAAACATTCTAATTACCTTACTAGCTTAAACATATACTACTAAGGATTATTCGTTGTGTGAATATCATGACCTACTTTGTTGGTGTTATCCGGTTCTATTAAAGATAGGTTTTTTTGGTTATGTATCTATACTCTTTAATGTTTATAAACTGTTTTCTACTTTTAAAGAGATTCTGTGTTGACCTAGGCATACCGCTATATTTTTAAATGTTTTCCATGAAAACTGAAGTGTTTTGTTAAGTGTTGCCATATGGATATACTGTAACAACGGCATATGGATATACTGTAATAACGGCATGTGAATACACTGTAATAACGGCATATGGATACACTGTAATAACCGCATATGGATACACTGTAATAACGGCATATGGATACACTGTAATAACGGCATATGGATACACTGTAATAACGGCAAAGTAAACGAAATATGAGTGGATTTGTGTTCTCTCATGCAGGAACATCCATATAATTATTTTATCTAAACTTGCCTTCTAACAAGAGTACTAAATCTGACGATTTCTATTACTGACTTTTAGGTTTCGTTTGTCCGTCTTCTTTACAATGCACCTATTAAAGGACTGTAAAGAATCCTTCAGTACAACATGTAAAAGTAGAGAACCCTTCAGCACAACATGTAAAATTAAAGAATCCTTCAATACAACTAAAATTAAAGAATCCTTCAGTACAACATGTAAAAGTAGAGAACCCTTCAGCACAACATGTGAAATTAAAGAATCCTTCAATACAACTAAAATTAAAGAATCCTTCAGTACAACATGTAAAAGTAGAGAACCCATCAGCACAACATGTAAAATTAAAGAATCCTTCAGTACAACATGTAAAAGTAGAGAACCCTTCAGTACAACATGTAAAATTAAAGAATCCTTCAATACAACTAAAATTAAAGAATTCTTCAGTACAACATGTAAAAGTAAAGAACCCTTCAGCACAACATGTAAAATTAAAGAATCCTTCAATACAACTAAAATTAAAGAATCCTTCAGCACAACATGTGAAATTAAAGAATCCTTCAATACAACTAAAATTAAAGAATCCTTCAGTACAACATGTAAAATTAAAGAATCCTTCAATACAACTAAAATTAAAGAATTCTTCAGTACAACATGTAAAAGTAAAGAACCCTTCAGCACAACATGTAAAATTAAATAATCCTTCAGTACAAGATGTAAAATTATGACCACAAACGATCGACGGTGATGAGTAGCAAAAATATCGCTTTTCAACGGATGTTTATTTTGGCAATCTGAGACCTACTTTGGGAAATTTTAATTTCCTCATTTTCTTGTTGTTTTAGCACAGTTACCCGGTAGGTGACCATTATACGTGTAATGACTCCCGAGCTCTATCCGAGACAGGGATCGAACCCCTATTTCTAGCTTTAAAATCCTCCAGGCTTTTCGCTGAGACATCGAGGAGAATATGTAAGTTTTGAGTACCCAGTTAAATGTAGAAATATCTTGTTGTAAATAGCATCACTGCAAGAGTTGTTTACGATAACTTTTCATGTGGTAAGAAAATTAGTGAGTATTAACACATTTAACTTGAATTATATGAATTATTAACTACAGTAATATTACTTACTGCAGAACAAGTTGGGCGTTTTCATTCTGTTAGTTAAGCTTGCTACGTATAGCATGTTATAATCAAAACTATAACTACTTCAACACGGCAATATGTGTAGTTTGATACAGAATGAGCTAAACTTTAAACTTAAACGAGGAACACCAACAAGGCAAGACATCGTGATGATTAATGTGAAGTTGAGATTTAACTATTTTTCTGCAAAAATAACTCACAGTGCGACAAATAATTTGGAAATGAACTACAACAAACAAAGAAACATGGCCTGGTGGTCAGGGCGCTCGACTCACAATCTAAGGGTCGCGGGTTCGAATCGCCATCACCGAATATACTCGCCCTTTCGGCCATGGGGGCGTTATCATGGGACGGTCGATCCCACTGTTCGTTGGTAAAAGAGTAGCTCAAGAGTTGGCGGTGGGTGGTGTTGACTAGCTTCCTTACCTCTAGTTTACCACTGCTAAATTAGGGACGACTAACGCAGATAGCCGTCGTGTACCTTTGCGCGAAATTTAACGCAAAACAAGCCAATCAAAGATAAAACACTTAAACGATGATCAACTATCTTCCCTTTTGTTAAGGAAAAATGTTTATTTATTATACGTAACTGAAGATAGGCCTCTTCTCTAACTTCAGTCTCCCCAAAATTATAAACATTTGTACATAAAAGATAGGTTTACGAGCAACTGAAAGTGACAGAAGGATTATTTTCTGGTCTCGCCCTTGACCTTAACCTTCAGGGTAATAATCTTTTCACTTCTCAAGTTTTAAAAAATGAAATTTGATAAATGTGCAAAACTTAATGCCACTCTGTTGAAAATGTGTTCTCGATATTTGATTTAATCACAAAGGATACGTAAGTAACATTACGATCACTTCATCACTAAGATTATATTCACCAGGGGCGAAGGTCATTTTAGTTTCAAGTATAATATTTGTGTGTATATGAGGGTGAAATCGGAATAGCCAAATGTTTTTGTTGTTGTTGTTTTTTCACAATAAACAAATGTAACAATCATCCGCCTCAAGTTCGATTACTGTATTGTTAGTAAAAGTATTGTTACAAATGGAAGTAAGAAACGATTCTATAAAACAATTCACTGAAAACTAATCCTACTAAGCTAATATAGCCACGACACGAGAGTTAAGCTAACACATATAATTAGTTAGTTGCTGGGCACGAAACGTTTCATATTTCAAATTATCTCTCTGGAACGTTTCGAACAAGCAGACATTAAGATAAATTCATCAATATTTAACTAGCGGGATATTCGGTTCCCCGTGTACAGTTTTTTTTTTCAGCCTTCAATTATTTAAGAGCATCTTAGTAAAAATATGCTATGAATAACACAGAAATAAATATATCTGATGAGTTAGCTCCACTTTGTTGAATTTGCTCGCAAAGATACACAAGGACTATCTGCGCATTTTGAACTGACAGACAAGAGGGAAGGCAGCTAGTCAAAAGCACCCAGCACCTAAGTGCTACTCTTGGGCTACTCTTGTCTGATCGAATAGTTGGATTTGACTTCACTTTTGTAGCACACTTACATCTCCAAAGTGTAAAGTGCGTTTTGGGGGTAACAAGTGCGAATCAACCCCGAATTCACGATTCGGGCAAGCCAACCGCTTGGCCATACCTTGTCGAAATTAATTCCTATCGAAGCAGTGAGATATCAAGTTGAATACTTGGTATGGTATTAAGATAGTTTTAGTGCAAAATACTTGCTGAAATTGTGTTTCAGCTATGCTTCTGATGTTCGCCTAGTAAAAAAAAAATCTTTATTGACTTTGAATAGAATACAATCTTCAGACAAATGTAAAGTCGCCTTGTGAGACGATATTTTTTTCATAAACACGCTTTCGTTCACTCGTAAGATATGGTGACGCATGTGGTGACACATAAGGAACGAATTGGAACTAAAATGTAAACAGAACGCAGAAACTGAATGCTACAAAAAACGAAAACAAAAGAATTGAAGTTAATCATCGCATGTGGAGAGTAGTCGCCACGTGTCAAGCTGGCTGAGCTCCAAAACGAACAATGAATGAGGTTTACTGTAGTCAAATGAAAGACTGACAGGTATATATATTTGGCCGTTATTAATTAATCAATATTAATTCCCTGAGTTAAATGTCAAGAAAGATTCACCGCCCTCTCGACTGATATTATAACTGATCGACTTTTTCGTGACATTGATATTCTTAAGTACTCTGTGTTGTATAATACGTCTTTCTTATTATATTTAAGAAATAAATCTTGCACCAATAGTCTCCTTTAACGTCATCCTTAGCAAGATGGTTATGATTAGCCACTGTCCACCACTGCGCCCAACTGCTCCTTGAGGGAAGATAATCCTGAATACTTTTGTCATTTATACATACAACATATCATAGGTTAAAAAAAGTCAGGTTTGCTTTGTGTGGCATTATTAATTGAAAACTACAATTCTTTGTAACATTACATCAAAGGTAAAGGTTCGGTATCCATTTTATCGACTGAAATATTATTGGGGAAAAAAATCCGTACTTAGTAAATATGAATAATGCTCTAGTTAGATATTAGGGAGAAAATGTTAGTGGTTTTGTAGATCAATGATCAAAAGCATGAAGTAAGAACTTCAAGATACTTAGAAATAGACTTACTGTGTTACTAAGAGTCTAAATGACCATATTATACAAACCACATTATTTGCTTATTGTGGTGAAAATTATCTGTTGAGGTACGATCTGTTCCAACATTTATTATACAGATAAACTAATGTTCCGTGTGGCTCTGTTTAACATCTAATATATAGATAAACTAATATTCTCTGTAGTTCTGTTTCAACATTTATTATATAGGTAAACTAATGTTCTGTGTGACTCTGTTCCAACATTTATTATATAGGTAAATTAATGTTATGTGTGACATTGTTCCAACATTTATTATATAGGTAAAAAATGTTGGAGCAGAGCCACACAGAACTTTAGTTTACCTATATATTAATTGTTGGAACAAAGCCACAGAGAACATTAGTTTATCTATATAATAAATGTTGGAATAGTGCCACCCAGAACGTTAGTTTACGTATATAATAATTGTTGGAACAGAGCCACACAGAACGTTAGTTTACCTATATAATAATTGTTGGAACAGAGCCACACAGAACACTAGTTTATCTATATTAAAAATGTTTTAAGAGATCCATACAGAACATTACTTTATCTATATAATAAATGTTGGAACAGATCCATACGGAACATTACTGTATCTAAATAATAAGATGTTGGAACAGAGCCCCACAGAACATTAGTTTACCTGTATAATAAATGTTGGAACAGAGTAACACAGGACATTAGTTTGCCAATACGATATATGTTGGAACAGAGCTACACAGAACATTAGTTTACTTGTATAATAACTATTGTTGGAACAGAACTGCACAGAACATTAGTTTACCTATATAACTATTGTTGGAACAGAACTGCACAGAACATTAGTTTACCTATATAATAAATGTTAGATGTTAAAACAGAGCCACAGAGAAGATTAATTTATCTATATAATAAATATTGGAACATAACCACACGGAACATTAATTTACCTATATAATAAATGTTGTAACAGAGTCACACAGAACATTAGATTATATAGATAAACTAATGTTCTGTGTGACTCTGTTCCAACATTTATTATATAGATAAACTAATGTTCTGTGTGACTCTGTTCCAACATTTATTATATAGGTAAAATAATGTTCTTTGTGGTTTGTTGCAAAAAAGTATTCGTGTTTTCACTCGCTTTTCCTTTATTTTTGAATCATTTCGTTCCAGCATTCTGAGTGAAAGCAGAAGACAGAAAATAGTTAATTCGTTTGTCTGATCCAGAAGAAACATCATGTAGCTTGTTATTGGTTTCATTACTTATTTAGTCAAAGCACACATTTGAGACTGTACGATATTTTACGTTTTAAAATGTTGAGGATAATTAATTTTCTTTTATGTCTAAGAACAATTTCTGCACCAGTACCTAAATCCGTTTTTTAAGTAACTATGAGTTGTTGAAGTTTTTATAAAATTTTACAACACAAAAAATACTGTTTTAATGTTGTTGTTTTTTACGTTCATGTATTTGTTTTTCAATATTCGCGCAAACCTATTCAAGGGCTATCTGCGCTAGACGTCCCTAATTTTAAACTAATAGACTAGAGGAAAAGCAATTTGTCAACTGCACCCACGGCCATCTATTCAACTGCTCTTGTCTGACCGAATAGTCACCCTTATAACTCCCCCCCCCCAAGTCCTCAAAGTGCATAGAACATTTAGTTGTGTTTGTTTTTGTTGAACTAATGGGACTTTAACATTACTCTCACAGACCCATAGTCCGCTGGACTACGCTCGGCCAAATAGACGCTGAGGATTTTTGGGAGAAATTACGTCATAACGTACTTCATAATCATCTAGATAATGTTTCATTACAGCAGTAGTAACATCGTTTTATATAGCTTCTCAATAAACTACTGTTTCAAACACGCATATCTACCATAACGTGCTTCTTGTAGCACAAAAACATTATTTATAACTATCGAAGCTTGACCTTCAAACGTGGAACAGATTCCCTCTTTCTTAGGTCAGTTCTGAGCGGTGTTGTTGTTAAAGAGGGTTGGTTTACACAAGCAAACTTAGGTTGATTTCATAAATACATGCAAGTGCATTAAGTCATAGAAACCTTAGTTTGGATCATTCCTCACTCTACTGAGATAAAGTATTAATTGCAGCAAAACCTGGTATCTTAAAACACTACGTTCTTTGTTTCTTTTTTTTTCCTCCTGCTGTTCCAGAGAAATTTTGACGTCGGCTCATCCAATTTAATCAGTGGTTTGCACCACCACTGTTTGTTTAGTGAAAGACCATATTCGTTCATAAAGTTATTGAGACGATACTCATCTTAGTGTTTTGTTATACTTAACCCTAGAATTATGGCTTCGTAAATGGCTTCTTAATCACATTTTTCTTAACTTTTTGCACATTCTCCCCACCCACACACCCACACCGGTGGTACGGCTTTGAGCTTGAGAACTTATACGCTAAAATTCGATCCCTACGATGGTACATCACAGATAACCCATTCTACAGCTTTGTGTTTAACATAAACAAATAAACTGATCTGTTTTTTTTTCACCAATTTTTTTATGGGTCCATGACATTGTTGCTTATACAGGTCACACAAAAAACTTTGAACAAACATCCCAACAGTATTGTAATTAATCTCACTAATCACTGTTTGGGTTTCACCCAACTTATTTGGTAAGCTCTTTACACGGACTGATATGAGAGGCTAAAACAATATGATGCAATATGTGGACCAAACCGGTAGTAAACGGTATACAAACATGTAGGTAACTTGAAGGTTAAAGTATCAATTATTACAGCAGAATACATTTTTAAAATACTGGTGTTCGTTGTTAAAATAAGATATATTCATCATATGGGGTGATGATTAATAAAACAATGGAAATAAATTGTCATGTAGAGTTTACTCACGGCAATAACTACACAGGCCTACGAATTTAAACTTCATAAAGTTGTTTTGATTTTAATAACAGGTTTACCATAATTCAGCTACGCAGATTTCGAAAATGATATTCTTTTTTTCTATTACATAAGGATTTTTTACGAATCGGAAATAAAAAGACTCTTACTTAGATTAAATTATTATTTCGTTTACCACAATGAACATTTTTTATTTATATGTTTGTTAACAAAAATACAAAGAAACTGAAAAAAAAAGGGAAGAACATTGATATCAAACGAATGTACATCCTTATTCATCCTGATTGTTTTTGTGAAGTCTGCGTATTTTAATCTCAAACTACGCGTTGTGGTCTTTCTTTTATGTATTGCGTTATGACGTTTTGTGAAAAATCTGTAAGTGATGGAGAAAAATGGATATCATTTTCAGATTCAGCGTACAGGAATTACTGTAAAACTTGTAAACATTTCAAGACAATAAAAGCAGGCCTGTGTTACTAAAGGTGTTTGTATGTGTGTCCTAGAAAGGTAGAAGGTAGAGTATAACCTTATGCTCTAATCCAGAGTTTTCCATCCTTTCGACATAAACGAAGTCTCCACAAGTGAGAAAATGAACTCATGTTGACCAGAAACAGTGTAGGCTAGACTAGATTTTAAATTGTACACAAATAAAAAATTACCGTGCTTTCAAGAACTTTTCCAAGATTCTTTGAGAACCCCCCGATAAAGAACCCGTGCGCTAAGCAGTAAAATTCTGCTTTTGTATAAACAGAAGTGTATTTAGGAATCTGAAAATACTTTACGATTGCCTTATGAAATATCTTCTCGCCTTTATAGCGCAAGGTACACAATTCCTTGTATCTGCGCTCTGTCCACCGCGATGAATAGAATCCCGGATTTTAGCACTATAATCCTGCAAACTTACCACTGATCCACCGGTAAATAGACGCATCCTAACAAATGTTATCATAGCGTGAAATATACTTGCAGCCACACACCTGCACATAAAAACACACACAAACGAAATCAATGTTGTTGTGTTTTTTTACACACGACTCTGCATATATCTGTTACTAAGAGTGCCCTGCTTCATTTACTTTTATCCGTATTGGTTTACGAAGAGTGTGAAAATAAAAAATTGAATAATTTGGTGAAAAGTGTGAAAATACAGTAGGTCATTTATGTTTCACTAAGAGGATTTAATTTTCTAAAAAAAAAACTGAGTTCTAGTAAAAGGAAGGTCTTCTGTGACTTGCCCTGTACGCTAGCCTCATACTGCCTTACCGTAGCCTGTGAGAACTGATGTCACGTTGATACTAAAGGAAGATAGATCTTAAGATAGAAATGTTATAACTTCGAAGGCGACGTTTTATCTATTGCTGTTTTTTTTAATCAAAAACTTTGTTTTATCTACAACTACACACAAGCACGGTGGCGTCGATTCTGTTTACATGAGGCTTGTATGGTTTCTTTGAACGTTAAAAGATACACGATAGATAAAATTACATCTTTCACTGTATTCGTGATCTTCAAAAACATACGCTGTCAAGACGAGTACGTTATTTTCTTTGTTTGTTTTAGATATTCGCGCAAAGCTACGCAAAGGCTATTCGCATTAGCCGTTTCTAATATTGAACCGATAGACTAGAGAGAAGGCAACTCGCCAACAGCACCCATCGCCAACTCTTGGGCTACTGTAATCGAGTAGTAAGATTTCGCCGCCATTCTTTTAACGCTTTTATACGTGTGGAACGTGACCTTGCGGCTACGGGACACGAACCGTGAATCCTCAGAAAATTATTTTGAAGTAATCGATTTAAAAACAGCGATCAGGCTTGTTCAACAGCAAGTAGTTATTTTGAAGGCTTCTGGAGTAAACGATGTGCAAGACCTAGTCAATGAGCAT
>NW_013666730.1:211061-212396 GCF_000517525.1 Limulus polyphemus | reverse complement strand
CAATAGTTATATAGGTAAACTAATGTTCTGTGTCGCTCTGTTCCAATATTTATTATATAAGTAAACTAATGTTCTGTGTAGCTCTGTTTCAAGATATATTGTATTGCCAAACTAATGTTCTGTGTGACTCTGTTCCACCATTTATTATATAGGTAAACTAATGTTCTGTATATTTCTGTTCCAACATTTATTATATAAATAAACTTGTGTTCTGTGGGGCTCTGTTCCAACATCTTATTATTTAGATACAGTAATGTTCCGTATGGATCTGTTCCAACATTTATTATATAGATAAAGTGATGTTCTGTGTGGATCTCTTCCAACATTTTTCATATAGGTAATCTAGTGTTCTGTGTGGCTCTGTTCCAACATCTTATTACATAGGTAAACTAATGTTCTGTGTAATTCGTTTCCAACATCTATTATATAGATAAACTAATGCTCTGCGAGGCTCTGTTCCAATATTTATTATATAGATAAAGTAATGTTCTGTATGAATCTGTTTGAAATGTTATTATATAGATAAACTCATTTTCTGTGTGGCTCAGTTTCAACATATATAATATTGGTAAACTAATTATTTGTGTGGTTCTGTTCCAACATTTAATGTATTAGTGAACTAATGTTTTGTGTGGCTCTGTTCCAACATTTATTGTATTAGTGAACTAATGTTTTGTGTTGCTCTGTTCCAACATCTATTATATAGGGAAACTAATGTCATTTGTACCTCTGTTCCAATATTTATTATATAGATAAAGTAATGTTCTGTATGGATCTCTTCCAACACATATTATGTGGTTAAACTAATGTTTTGTGTGGCTCCGTTCCAACATTTATTATACAGGTAAATTAATGTTCTGTGTAACTCTGTTCTAACATCTATTCTATATTTGAATTAATGTTCTGTGTGTAACTTTGTTTCAACATCTATTAAATAGGTAAACTAATGTTCTGTGTGGCTCTGTTCCAACATCTATTATATAGGTAAACTAATGTTCTGTAAGGCTCTGTTCCAACATTTATTACATTAGTGAACTAATGTTTCTGTGGCTATGTTCCAACATCTTATTATATAGATAAACTAATGTTCTGTGTAGTTCTGTTCCAACATTTATTATATAGGTAAACTAATGTTCTGTAAGGCTCTGTTCCAACATTTATTACATTAGTGAACTAATGTTTTCTGTGGCTATGTTCCAACATCTTATTATATAGATAAACTAATGTTCTGTGTAGTTCTGTTCCAACATTTATTATATAGGTAAACTAATGTTCTGTAAGGCTCTGTTCCAACATTTATTACATTAGTGAACTAATGTTTTCTGTGGCTATGTT